>NC_084734.1:69236081-69358581 GCF_033978785.1 Entelurus aequoreus | reverse complement strand
AAATTATGAAGTATGATGAATTTAGAGCTATGTATGGTGATGCTTGCTCAAGCTTTTCATTTTATCAACTAACTGGAGTAATTGGGAAAAGATGGAAACAAACAATTAATTATGGAACTACTAAATTATTAGTTTGTAAACCTCTAATAAGAAATTCTAGTTGGCAAAAAGGAACTAAAATAAATAGAAAAATATATAATTTTTATTTAATAAAGAAATCTTTGAAGGCTGCCTCATACAACACAAATGGAAAATGGGAGGACTTTTTTGACTGCCCGTTGCCATGGGATGCCATATTCAAACTAATCTATAAAACCACTATCGATGTGCAAAATCGTTATTTTCAAATTAAAATTATTTATAACTTTACCCACAGGGAAAATGTTAAAATTATGGAATATGACAGAGTCAGATGATTGCCGATTTTGTTGTCAGGAGCCTGAATCCACCCTGCATTTGTTTTGGTATTGTCATATTGTGTCTTTGTTTTGGGTGGAAGTTGAAAAAATGTGTTTAAGGATTGGTTTGTTTATGAAGCTTAATGTGGTTTCTGTTATTTTAGGAAAGTTCATTGACAATCATGATTTAGTCAATTTAATTATAGTACTCTGTAAAATGTTTATTTTTAAGGCCAAAAACAGATATTCACATAGTATTACTTTCTTTAAAACATTTATTCAGTATTTTCTAACTTTAGAAAGTTACATGGTTGAAAACGATAATGATGCCAAAAAACATTAAAAAAAAAGATGAGAAGTCCTCAAAGGCTTATTTTGAAAGTATAATTATGTTTGTAGATTATATGATATCTGTTGTTATGTTCCCTAATTTGAGTGACCTGGACATAATCTGGACTGTACATAAATGCTTATTTTGAAAATGTAATTTTGTTTATAAATTATATGCAATCTGTTGTGTTCCCTAATTTTTTTCTGTGTACATGAATGAAGGTGTGTGTTGCTGAGTCCGACTTGGACATTATCTGGACTGGGCCTGGTTTAAAAAACCCTTTAAACAAATCTAATTTCATTGACAACCTGGTCTGTTGAAGATAAGGCCCTTTTTTAAAAAATAAAATAAAATAAGATAAATAAATAAAAAACATTTTCTTGGATAAAAAAGAAAGTAAAACAACATAAAAATAATTACATAAAACATAGTAATTAATGAAAATGTTAGTGGACCAGCAGCCCCAGGGGGGGGGGGGGGGGGGGTTGTTTGGGTTGATGCACTGATTGAAAGTGTATCTTGTGTTTTTTCTATGTAGATTTAATTAAAAAAAAAAAAAATATATATATATATATATATTTATTTATTTATTTATTTATTTATTTTTTTTTTTAGAACAGGCCCGCGGGCGACTCATCTGGTCCTTACGGGCGACCTGATGCCCGCGGGCACCGCGTTGGTGACCCCTGACCTAGTATATACAATAATATAAACCAAGTCATTGTATTTCATTTAGGATTATTTCATTTAAATAAAAATTATTGTTTTAATCTTTTTTAGATACAGTCAATAAAAAATGTGAACATGTATCATAACATGGAAATCTAAGAGAACGTGTTGTGAATGAGGATGCTTGTGGACTGGGATTTTTTTAAATTTATTTTTTACACATTTTTATAAAAAAAAAAACAGTTTTTCCAACGTATTCGATTTTAGACGATTTCTTTCATTGATTGATTAAAACTTTTATTAGTAGATTGCACAGTAAAGTACATATTCCGTACAATTGACCACTAAATGGTAACACCCGAATAAGTTTTTCAACTTGTTTAAGTCGGGGTCCACTTAAATTGATTCATGATACAGATATATACTATCATCATAATACAGTTATCACACAAGATAATCATCAGAGTATATACATTGAATTATTTACATTATTTACAATCCGGGGTGTGGGATATAGAGGAGGGGGGGTTAGGTTTGGTTGTTATCAACACTTCAGTCGTCTCTTCTTAGTTATTATTTCTCCGGCTGTAGAAAAGACCCGCTCACAGAGCACAGAGGAGGCGTCAGTGCGACACAGTTCGCGTATCGGTCACGTGACCAAAACAGCTCATGATCGGTCACGTGACTTTCTAAAAGCGGTACGCGCACGACACAGGGTATTGCTCTATGAGCTCGACGCATGCGCCAATGCATCGGTGTTGCCGGACCCATCCCTATCCGACCCAAGTTTAGTTAGCTTTGTATATTATTTAAAATTTAATTTTTCAGTAAAGTAGCTCAACCGTTAAATAAATTGACGTCCGCTAAGGTTCCTTTTGTGTGGTCTTCCGAGGCTGACCACGCTTTTTGATGTCTTAAATGCCTTTTTACCTCCGCTCCTGTGTTAGTCCATGCTAATCCTGATCTCCCCTTTTTTGTTGAGGTGGACGCATCGGACACTGGGGTAGGGGCTGTTTTGTCCCAGCATTCCAGTTCCGATCAGGAATTGCACCCCTGCGCCTTCTTCTCCAAACGCCTTTCCCCTGCGTAGAGGAACTATGATATCGGGAACCGAGAGCTTCTGGCAGTGATCCTCGCCCTTCAAAAATGGAGGCACTGGCTGGAGGGTGCCAAACACCCCTTCGTCATTTACACGGATCATCGGAACCTAGCCTACCTCCGCTCTGCCCAACGTCTCAATCCCCGCCAGGCCCGGTGGTCCTTCTACCTCACAAGGTTCGACTTCTGTATCACTTTTCGCCCGGGCTCACTCAATGGAAGGCCTGATGCCTTGTCTAGGATGTTCTCTCCTCCTACAGAAGACACTCCCCCAGAGACTATCCTTCCTCAGTCCCGGATCCTTGGCGCAGTACAGTAGGAGGTAGAGAGACGTGTGTCAGAGGCTATCAAGGACTCCCCGTCACCTGCTGAATGTCCTCCTGGCCGCCTTTTTGTGCCAAGAACTCTACGTGCAGAGGTCTTGTCGTGGGCTCACACCTCCAAGATTGCCTGCCATCCAGGTGCCAGATGCACGGAGTTCCTGCTCACACAGCGGTTCTGGTGGCCCACCATTCACACTGACACTAAGAAGTTTGTGGCTGCATGCCCTGTTTGCGCCAGGAGCAAGGCGTCCCATCAAGCTCCTGCGGGGTTGCTGCAGCCCCTTCCCATCCCCTCCCGTCCATGGTCGCGCATCGCTCTGGACTTTGTCACAGGTCTACCCATCTCCAGGGGATTTTCTGCCATCCTCACTATAGTAGACATATTCTCTAAATTCACAAACTTTGTCCCCCTTCGCAGACTTCCCTCCTCCCTGGAGACTGCCAAGCTTCTGTTCAACCATGTGGTTCGACTTCACGGGATCCCCATGGATGTGGTGTCAGATAGAGGTCCTCAATTTTCATCCGCTACATGGAGATCCTTCTGCAACTTGTTAGGGGCCACTGTCAGCATGTCATCAGGGTACCACCCACAATCTAATGGACAGTCGGAAAGAGCCAACCAGGACTTAGGGGCGACCTTAGCCCTCCACCTGTGTCTCCCCCAGCTCCTCAGCAGGTGGAGCCTATACCGTCAACACTATTCTGGACGCCAGGAAGCGGGGCAGGGGCGTGCAATTTCTGATCGACTGGAAGGGTTACCCGCCAGAGGATCGTTCTTGGATTTCACGTTCTCTTATTATTTATAAATCACTAATTTCTGATTTTTATCATAGATTTCCCGGAAAACCAAAAGGTCCGCCAGGTGGCATCCGTTGAATAGGGGGGGGAATACTGTCACCGCCTGCTGCCATCTTGTGTTTTGTGTTCAGTTTGCCTTTGTTGGTGCAGCAGACCTGGCTCTTATTGTTTGTCTTCTTCCTAGAGTTCCTGTGTTTCCCTGTGGGTGGAGTTGTGAGACGTGCACAGCTGTGTCCAATCAGCCTGACACTATTTAAGCAGCACCTCTTCAGCTGGATGGCCCTCTGCAATTCCACTCCTCGACTCCTGTTGTATGAAGATTCCTATGCTGCTTGTATTTATGCTTCTTACCTTCTTGGCTATATCCAATGCCATCCAGCTTGGTATGTACTATGTTAGTTCGCACGTCTTGCAACTCCGACCCAGGTTTAGTTAGCTTTGTATATTAGCTTTTGTTCTTTTTGTCACGGTGCTCTTTTTCGCACCGTCGCTTTTTGTTATCTTCTATTTTTGGATTATTGTTGTGAGTGCTTTTTTGTTAAGTAAATAACTATTTACTCACATTCCATCTGCATCCTTGGGTTCCTCTGTTCTACTTTTAATTGAACTGTGACAAGAACACCGCTATTAAAGTCTTAGATTTTGTTTACTCTCACCCATGATACTGCAGTTATCTTGCTGGCACTGAATCCGGCTTTATTTTGGGATGTTTTGAACTTTGAAGTTCCCCTGAGAGGCAGACTCCATTTTTTCTTAAAAAGTAACACTCAAGAATTTCAGGAAACTCTAAACGCCAGCTAGGCTATTAGAAAATACACAAAGGGGCACGCTGTATTGTGTCTTTATAGAGACGACTTCTATTGAGTGCTAACACTTGAGATTTTCAACAGAGACCTGGCCTTCTCATGCTCACATTAATTTATTTTATTCCTTACAGATGGAAAAAACACTTAAATCGCCTTCTTTTCTTCTACCCTTAACAGACAAAACACTCACAATATATCTACACACTGCATTCATTATCTTGCGATTTAGTCAAGTTCACACTGTGCATAGTACCAGGTAATAATAAAATGTATTAACAAGAGGAAACCTAAACTTTTCATACGGGAAATGCAAATCAGAAAGCAAACTCATTGTCTAATTAGAAATTAGCCTCAAATCAGGGCAGAAACATTCTGGTCATGCACCAGCAGCATTTTTCTTTACTCTTTTTTTTCTCAGAGAAAAAAAAAATAGAAATTGAACCAAACTAAAATTTCCTGGGAGACTCATAAGTGCTCTTAAAATTAATGTAGTCTCACTGCACTTGCACAAACCGCTGCAGCATGTGCTCTGTGAGGCGATGAGGTGAGATGCAACCCATACCAAGAGGGCCGCCCCTCCTTATACGCAGAGCACGTGTAGGGCCCCGCGATCCGTGGGGTGTCCCATTTTGCATATTCCTATCCCCTTCCTGCTCAGTCATTGATAAGAATATAATGTAAAACTGCCTCGACATTTTAAGAGTCTCACGTGTCATGCTGGGCTTGTAAGCAGTCACTGGTAGTCGTACTTGGTGAAAATTACAATCACAGATGTGTCAGGAATGTTTGCAATTTTTATGTCATGATAATATAAACATGCGTTATTTTACACAATTTTTTTTACATTTTTATTGAACTATCATTCCCATTAATTTGTTTTGGTACAAAATGTGCATGAAATTACATTCAAGTTTAAATAAAACGAACAAAACATGTTTCTTTGTAATGAAGGTTGCCTCAAAATGTAATTCTGCTTTGGTCCCCAATTTAGCCAAACCAAAACATAAACGTTACTGTAAGTCTGCCAGAGCTTTTTCTACATTTTTATTGAGTTTGAATATCTGTAATGGATTATTTCCCTTGATGGGAGGTAGTCCTTGTTATGTTTTATCTATATAAGCACAATGAATTAACTTCAATAAATTTCAATTAAACCGAACCTGCCAGTTTGCCACTTGTTTCCATCAATAAGGGGACCTAATATGCAAAAACGACATTTATTTCCTATTGGGTCCATGTACCTTCCGTTCATTCTCCTTCCAATTCTTAAATGCAAATCAAAAAACAAATTTCTGGTCATTTTTTCTATTTTAATTTCTGAAACAAAAGTTGGACAACTGTTTGACACTGTTTAAAACGACAATAGGACTCTTGCTGAACAAAGGTGATACCGTTATGCTAAAAACATGTTACTATGATAATGTCGATATTTTTGGAATCACAACATCTTCTTTCGTTTAAAAAAAAAAGTATATTATGTTAATTAACTCAGGAAATATGTCCCTGGACACATGAGGACTTTGACTATGACCAATGTAACTGTAACGACTTGGTATCGGATTGATACCCAAATTTGTGGTATCATCCAAAACTAATGTAAAGTATCAAACAACAGAAGAATAAGTGATTATTACATTTTAACAGAAGTGTAGATAGAACATGTTAAAAGAGAAAGTAAGCAGATATTAACAGTAAATGAACAGGTAGATTAATAA
Organism: Entelurus aequoreus; assembly: GCF_033978785.1. Taxonomy (NCBI): domain Eukaryota; kingdom Metazoa; phylum Chordata; class Actinopteri; order Syngnathiformes; family Syngnathidae; genus Entelurus; species Entelurus aequoreus. The sequence goes on along the minus strand of NC_084734.1, from coordinate 69,352,443 downwards.
TTCATTTTCTACCACTTGTCCTTAATAATTGTGACAAAACAATAGAATGGAAAATGACACAATATGTTACTGCATATGTCAGCAGACTAAATTAGGAGCCTTTGTTTGTTTACTTACTACTAAAAGACAAGTTGTCTTGCAATAAGAAACATAGGTTTTAATGTACCGTAAGCTTTTTTGTTAAAATAACACCGTAATGCCCATTTTTGTGGTGCCCTTTATTTATAAAAGTATCGAAAAGTATCGAAACAATGTTGGTACCGATACTACAACAAACATATGACAAACATACGACAAATGTGACTTTATATGAAAAAAAAACAAAAAACTGCCTTATAATCAATATTGCCCCGAGAATTTTGCACAGGACAGTGCATACAAAAAAGATGTGTTCATGCTCACATCATTTTAAAATTGGTGTATTTTCACACTGCTGTGTTGATGATGGAGGAAATAGAGGATGCATGAAATGATAAGATGATATTTACCAGGCTGTGCTGGGCGGATGCACTTCCTGCTATGCAAGACAGGACAGGACAGGATTAGACAAGACCAGATTCCCTGTGTTTCATCTCTCTGACTCTAAATGTGTGACTTTGGATAATAAAATTGATACAGGCAGGTAGAACGCCGACTAATGCATGCTTGAGGCTGCTCAGGGAAGCTTCCTCTCTGCCTTCTGCACTCAGCAGTTCCTAAGCCTGGCGCAAAAACTTTGTTCCAGTCCGACACAAAAGAGACTTGTTCTCCGTCAGCACAATCCTCGGTTTTGCTGAGCCTGAAATAACCCTTCAACGACGATTAATGCACGTACACAGAACAGAACTGAATTCTTTGATCTGACTACAAGTCACTGGTGTTGTGTGAAAACTACACTGACTTCTCAATGATGTTCAGGGAATCAGACATCGGAAAAAAAGAAATACACACGGGGAAGGTTCATCCGGATGATGGAGGTTTGGATTACACAGCCCAGACAGTGTGAGGCCGTCGTGAAGTGAATAATTATTTACTTTCCTGAAGAAGAACAAAGCCCTGGATGAACAACAGGAGGGGAAAAAAATTGGACACAAAAATGGAGTGGTGAACTAAAATATATTCAGGTTCATCACACTGAGGAGATACAGCTGGGGCAGAACACAGGTCTGAGGGCTGATTGGTTGACACAGAGGACATGTAGGACTAATGAGACCAGGTGAAACAATGGCTGACAAATGTGTGGAGTGAAGGCTCATTTATGCCCTGTTAGATATAAATACTCACAGAGCTTTCTGGCGGTATTGTGCGTTAATTTTGTTCTTCTGTCACTATGGAGCTCACTGTTTAAATGTTGCAGTGGTTTTGAGAAAAAAGGAAAAAAAAACATCTAATGTCATATGTACAGCAAAATGTGTTTTATGCATTCAAACCTTCAATCTAATTTAATCCCCATCCTTTTAAGAAGTGGGCAAACACGTGCAGCAGCTGGGGGCCAGATATACAGTCACGATCAAAAGTTGACATACACTTGTAAAGAACATAATGTCATGGCTGTCTTGAGTGTCCAATCATTTCTACAACTCTTATTTTTTTGTGATAGAGTGATTGGAGCACATACTTGTTGGTCACAAAAACATTCATGAAGTTTGGTTCTTTTATGAATTTATTATGGGTCTACTGAAAATGTGACCAAATCTGCTGGGTCAAAAGTATACATACAGCAATGTTAATATTTGGTTACATGTCCCTTGGCAAGTTTCACTGCAATAAGGCACTTTTGGTAGCCATCCACAAGCTTCTGGCAAGCTTCTGGTTGAATTTTTGACCACTTCTCTTGACAAAATTGGTGCAGTTCAGCTAAATTTGTTGGTTTTCTGACATGGACTTGTTTCTTCAGCATTGTGGGAAGGCCATTCTAAAACCTAAATTCTAGCTTGATTTAGCCATTCCTTTACCACTTTTGACATGTATTTGGGGCCATTGTCAGGTTGGAACACCCAACTGCGCCCAAGACCCAACCTCCGGGCTAATGATTTTAGGTTGTCCTGAAGAATTTGGAGGTAATCCTCCTTTTTCATTGTCCCATTTAAAGCACCAGTTCCATTGGCAGCAAAACAGGCCCAGAGCATAATTCTACCACCACCTTGCTTGACGGTAGGGATGGTGTTCCTGGGATTAAAGGCCTCACCTTTTCTCCTCCAAACATATCGCTGGGTATTGTGGCCCAACAGCTCAATTTTAGTTTCATCTGACATCACATGGACAAAGATAAGACCTTCTGGAGGAAAGTTCTGTGGTCAGATCAAACAAAAATGAAAAAACAAAATGAAGCTTGTGGATGGCTACCAAAAGTGCCTTATTGCAGTGAAACTTGCCAAGGGACATGTAACCAAATATTAACATTGCTGTATGTATACTTTTGACCCAGCAGATTTGGTCACATTTTCAGTAGACCCATAATGAATTCATAAAAGAACCAAACTTCATGAATGTGTTTTGTGACCAACAAGTATGTGCTCCAATCACTGGTCGATCAGCTTCTTGGTCACTAAGGTATTCATGTGTGGTTCGTGTGAGGAAGGTGAGGCATAGCGTCACTTTGTCATGACAAAAAACAAAACAACATAAAATAACTAGAAAAACAATCAGAGAGTGCAGACTTCTACCAGTCATTATCTGCCAATATTATTGCCTTGGCAATATTTTCCGTAAATTTAAAATACATTTTCACTGTTACGCGGATGACACCCAGCTCTACATCTCCACCAAACCAACTGCCTCTCTACCTCCTTCCTCCCTTACAGACTGCCTCAGTGAACTCAAGCAGTGGTTCTCATCCAATTTCTTTCAACTCAATAATAATAAAACCGAAATCTTACTTGTCGGTACAAAAACCATTCTCGCCAAAACCAACAGCTTGTCCGTTACTCTCGGCAATTCCTCTGTCTCACCCTCCTCCCAAGTCAAGAGTCTGGGTGTCATCCTCGACAGCACACTCTCCTTTCAAGCCCACATAAACAGCGTTACCCGGTCTGCTTACTTTCATCTACGAAACATTAATCGTCTTCGCCCATCCCTCACCCCACATACTGCTGCCATACTAGTCCATAGCCTGGTCACCTCTCGCCTGGACTACTGCAACTCTCTCCTGTTTGGTCTCCCTCACAAGTCCCTTCACAAACTTCAGCTTCTCCAGAACTCTGCAGCCCGGATAATCACCAGAACCCCTTTAATCCAGCACATCACCCCAGTTCTGCAGCAACTCCACTGGCTACCCATCAAACACAGTATCCACTTTAAAATAATTCCCCTCACTTTCAAAGCTATTCATAACCTCTCTCCGTCATATCTCTCTGACCTGCTCCATGTCGTCACGCCCTCACGTTCCCTAAGATCTTCTTCATCCATCCATCTCACTGTCCCCTTATTTAAACTGTCCACCATGGGTGCCCGAGCTTTCAGCCGCTCTGCCCCACATCTTTGGAACTCTTTACCACCAGACCTTTGTAACTTAGACTCAATATCCCTCTTCAAATCAAGACTCAAAACACACCTATTCCTGACTGCTTACTCGTTGTAATCATCTTATCTTCTCTATCTTTGTTGTTGTTGTTGTTGGTGTTGTTGTTTTTATCCAATTTGATTTTATTGTTTTGATTGTGTACGGTGTCCTTGAGTGCCCAGAAAGGCGCCTTATAAGTAATATGTATTATTATCATTATTAATAGTAAAAAACCCTTGAATCCAGACATTGATCTGGTTTTATTTGCGAAACATGCTTTCACCAGCACATGTGTAAGACGCCAAGGAAGGCGGAAATGTAATTGCACATTGAAGGAATCTTACACGTGAGTACAATCATTTCCCTAAATAACGCTATATTTTTGTATTTTGTTATTTGCAAAGAGGTATAACAAATAGGTTAGAATTAAGTTGAATCAACCAAAAGTTTAACGACCCCTCTGCAGTACCTCTGTGGACTCCCTGGGGGTCACAAACCCCCTATTAAAGACCTCTGATCTAGATCATATCAATTGGATATGTACATTTTGCCTAAATGTATCTCCAGTCACATTCATAACCTATTTTTTCAGTCTTTCTGCAAGATGTTCATTTGTGGAGGGCGTTTCCATTTTGCAAATGAAACCACGTCCCACCCTCTCTAAAAGTATCATCATTGATCTGTTGAAAATGTACACTGTTTAATATATATCTGTGTCGTTTTTTTTTTTTTCTACACATGGGGAAAAGGAAACTTCATGAACATTATCAGATCGATTCAGAGTCGCATAAAAAACAGTTGCTTTTAGCAGCCTGTATGTCGCACGTCAGTAAAAATATAAAAAAACAATAAATTATCCTAGCTTGTTTTCTGTAATTCCTCACAGCCTGGAGCAGAGGGAGAGGAGCTCCTCCTCCCCTGGCTGAGAGCTTGACCTAATGTCCAAATAAGTACATCCACCTCGCTGTGATGTCACAACGTAGCCAGACTGCAAAACCCACAGGAAGAAGCATCCAAAACTGTAGGCAAGCTCTTGACAAAATGTGTGAACCTTATGATTTCACGTTTCGGCATTTTTTAACTTGAGTATCCAACTTTGTAGCAAAATTTATGAGTCAGAAAAGACAAAAGACATTATAGGTTCCCTGTCAAATCTGCCTAACCCTTTTTCAGGTAACGGGAATTAAAAAACAATTCTTGTTCAGCACCGGCTCCCAGTGTATCAATTAATTGGAATCCATTGCCATTTTTTCAAACGGTTCCCTTATCAGTCCTTCCGGGCGGGGATGACTTCTTTACGCAACGTGTTCAGTGACATCAGATCAAAAAATGACGGCGCCCGGGTGCAACGAACGCTCTAAAGTTGACTATTTTTTTTTACAAAAAACAGAGCTACTTGTATTAATTACAAGGCTGATAGTTCATCAGGAGGAGGACAATATGCTGAAACCTTTCAACACACAGCATGCACTAATTATAAATGAAAGTTGTGTTTTTAACCGCTCCTATTTAATCCCTAGATTCTAGACGAATGTCACAAAGCAGCGACTGAGTTTGTGGTCAGAAGTTTGCATTTTCGGTAGGTGAATGTTCAATTGAGAAAAGTTGCATGTTTTCCTGCAACCAGATTTTCTCTCAGTCATTTTATTATGCAGGTTAAACTCATAAAATTAGAATATGGTGTAAAAATCTATTCATGGCAGCAATTCAACCTCAAATGTGAAATCACTCTGTGATATTAACGTATTACATGCTTCAACTGATTGTAATGGAATTGATATAGAAACGATAAAAAAGGTTATAGAAGAGATCTCAGGACCATTAATGTATATTAGTAATCTATCATTTCAAACAGGTACATTCCCAAACAAAATTAAAATAGCTAAAGTTGCACCAATTTATAAGACTGGAGATAAACATCAATTTACAAATTATAGACCTGTTTCTTTACTTCCACAATTTTCTAAAATCATTGAAAAACTGTTTAATAACAGATTAGAGAGTTTCATAAATAAAAATAGAATACTCGAAGAGAACCAATATGGATACAGAGCTAATGTCTCAACTTCAATGGCTTTAATTGAAATTACAGAAGAAATTACCAATGCAATAGACAGTAAAAAATGTGCAGCAGCAGTTTTTATGGATCTAACTAAAGCATTTGACACAATTAATCACAATATTTTAATCAAAAAACTAGAACGATATGGCATCAGAGGGTTAGTCTTAAACTGGATAAGAAGTTATCTAACGAACAGGAAACAATACGTGAAGCTAGGCGAACACATGTCTACAACGCTAAATATATCCTGTGGTGTACCTCAGGGATCAATATTAGGACCTAAATTATTCAATCTCTATATAAATGACATTTGTAAAGTTACAAAATATTTAAAGTTAGTATTATTTGCGGATGATACAACAGCGTTTTGTTCAGGAGAGAACACACAGGAGATAATACAAATAATAACAGAAGAAATTAACAAATTAAAAAGATGGTTCGACAAAAACAGATTATTGTTGAATCTTAGTAAAACTAAAATAATGCTATTTGGTAACAGTAGAAGAGAAAGTCAAACACAAATACAAATAGATGGAATAGAAATTGAAAGAGTAAATGAAACCAAATTTCTAGGTATAATGATTGATGATAAATTGAACTGGAAATCTCACGTAAAAAATATACAACATAAAGTAGCAAGAAACACGTCAATAATGAATAAAGCAAAACATGTTCTAGACAAAAAATCACTTCATATTCTATACTGCTCACTAGTGTTACCATATCTGAGCTACTGTGTAGAAATATGGGGAAATAATTACAAAAGTACACTTCATTCATTAACGGTGTTACAAAAAAGATCAGTTAGAATAATACATAATGTTGGATATAGAGAACATACAAATCCTTTATTTATTGAATCAAAGATACTGAAATTCCACGACATAGTGAATTTGCAAACAGCTAAAATTATGCACAAAGCAAACTATAACCTGCTACCCAAGAATATACAACAATTCTTCTCAACAAAAGAGGAGAAATATAATCTTAGAGAAACATTTAATTTAAAACATTTGTACGCACGTACAACACTTAAGACCTTCAGTATATCAATATGTGGAATTAAATTATGGAATGGATTAAGCAAAGCAATCAAACAATGTACTAATATGATCCACTTCAAGAAACTCTTCAAACTCAAAGTGTTTACAAAGTACAAAGAAGAAGAACCATGACAAACATTCTCAATTTATTTCATCCATCCATTCATTCATTCTTAAAGTAATCTTACTTATCTCATTATATGAAATATGACTTTCTTCACCAATTATTATTATTAAATTCTTCTTACTATTATTTATTTATTTATTTTTATTGTGATTACCTATGGAGTTTATTGTGAATAAATTGAGAACAGGAAGTGAATAAAAAAGTTTCAGCAACTGTTATGTAAAGAAAAGGGGTAGGATTAAATAAGCTCTGCTTCTTCCTACTCCTTTTCGAACATGTTGAAAAGAGAAACTGGAAATTGTGATGTATCATGTTGTATGCTTGCATGTTCGAAATAAACTCAAACTCTAACTCTAACTCTAACTCATGCAAAGTGAGATATATCAAGCCTCTATTTGTTATAATTCTTATCATCATGGCTTACAGCAGAGGTGTCAAAGTCGTTTTCACTGAGGGCCACATCGCAGTTATGTTTGGCCCCAGAGGGCCGCTTCTAACAGTGAATACTATTATTACACAATTGTTTTATGCATTTTATTAGTAGATTTTTTTAAAACTAAAATCTAAAAAAATATGGTAAATTGCAATAATTTCACCTCAAAATTTAGTGTATATTACTGTAAATAGAAAAACAGTACTGCTGTTTTTATGGTAAAAATAAAGGCAGCTCAGTTCCCAGAATTTTACTGTAAAATTTACATTAGTTTTTTTACTGTAAATTTAAAACATGCATTTTTACAGTAAACTTTTGGCACCTGAGCTGCCGGTTTGTTTATTTATTTATTTTTTCCGCAAATCAACGACTGTAGATTTTTCGGTGTATTACTGTAAATGCCAAAATCACCAAAAATGGGGTGCTGCTGCCCACTGCTCCCCTCACCTCCCAGGGGGTGAACAAGGGGATGGGTCAAATGCAGAGGACACATTTCACCCCACGTAGTGTGTGTGTGACAATCATTGGTACTTTAACTATAACTTTAACTTAACTTATAACGACTCCACAGTTTATTAGAGTAAAAAAAAGTACAGTTTTTTTTATTTAGCGAAAAATGCTGTAAACATTGCAGTCCATTTCACAATTTTACCATGAAATCTATTGCTACTTATACATTGCACAATTTGATGGACGACTTGCTTTGGAATCGTTATTATTAGTATTTATTTCCATATAAAAAAATGGTTTGAATGTTTGATAATATATTTTTGAATAATTATACAATATTTAAGTTAACATAATTTGCGATAACATGGAGTAATTTTTTTTTTTCTTCTCCCAAAATAGAAATAAATAATACATTTAGTAAGAAACGTTACAGTACTTTATTTATACATATTATTTTCAGGCTTTCGAGGTCAAATAAAATGAAATGGCGGGCCACATCTGGCCCCCGGGCCTTGAAACCCCACATTTTCTGAGTATTTCAAATTAAAGTTTTCATAAACTGGAAGCCATAATCATCAACATTATAACCAATAAAGGCTTGACATATCTCACTTCGCATGTAATGAGGTTAATATCACATGTTACTAAATATTAAATTCTTGTGTGATTTGCACATGATTAAATTCTATAGAATAATATTAATTTCTTATATTTACTTACAATATTTTTTTTTTTTCTATGTCCCATGTGTGCCTCTTGAGACCTCACTGTAGGCTTTGTTAGGTCATGTTACCTCTAAACCAGAGGTGTCTCATTTTAGATCGGGGGCCACATGGGAAAATAAAATCTACTCCCAAGTGGGCCGTACTGGTAAAATCACGGCACGATAACTTAAAAATAAAGACAACTTCAGATTATTTTCTTTGTTAAAAAATAGAACAAGCAAATTCTGAAATTGTACAAGTCATAACGTTGTTGTTTTTTTTTTAAACTCAATTGTATTCTATCTTTATTTGTCGTTATTTATATTTTCTAAATAAATAATGTGACAATGTTCATCAGTCAACTCAATGGTGTTAATTTTCAATTTATCAAGATAAAAAAAAAATATCCAAATCAAATTACAGTATGTTTTTTATGTAGTTTGATCATTGTCCTCGACTGATGTACTAACATCATGTGGTTTATTTTGTACATATGCAGCATCATCTACAAAGATGCAAATGATTGCTATAGCGACATCCAGTGGACACATTTAGAACAGCAGTTTCTTCCATTCAAAAAGTTCAGGTTAATTTTTATACTTAGCAAACTCATCCCGAGGACCGAATAAAACCTGTTCGCGGGCCTGATCTGGCCCTCGGGCCGTACGCTTGACACCCCTGCTCTAAACTAAACAAAATTGATGCAAATCCGCCCTTTTTCCTCTTTTTTCCCCAAATAATAATCGATAAGAAAATTGTTGAGGAACCGAATTCTTAAGCAGAATCGAAAGTGGAATTAGAACTGGAAAAAATCTTATCAATTCCTATCCCTAGGTATCTAGCTACCTAACAGACAGACACACTGACAACGACTAAATAACCTCCTGGCGGAGGAAGTAATGTGGAATTGTCACTGTTGAATGTTAATCCTTCTTGTTGTCCACTTTCGGCGTTTCCGTGTCAGTGGACGCCACAGCCAGGCAAAAGCATGAATGTTTGGCTTAGTATTTTACGCCAGGAATGGACCCCATGCCCTCTGCCTTGATAGCCAGATGTGTGTAACATTACTAAAACTTGACATGTTACAAGAGTAGGAGAAATAAGCCACTTTCTGTATTTCTTTTTGCAATGACAACGTCTCTGAAAGTAGCAAGTGTTAAGACGTGACAAATAACACACTTTGTGTGCTTTTTTTTCTCTTCCATTTATTGTAAATTATCTTCCATTTACTTTAGTCTGCTTTTTGATGTTTTGTGTTTTGCATGCAGATTGGCAGTGAGTGGTACACAATTTATATTCATCGTTTTATTCTCCGCTTCTTTCTGCAGGAGAGTTCTTATATTTAATTCTGAGTAAGAGCGCAATGAGCGCGACACATCTCGGCAAATGAAGCGTGCATTTGTCACTTTTGTCAAACTTGGTGTTTCAATGTCACCCTTCTGAATTAAATGTCAGGACTTTTTTTTACGCAGAGACAATGAGTACGCTACATGGAAACATGCAGGGAATGGTAGGGGGACGTTAATTGAATCTCAGCGTTATTGATTTAGTCAGAGCACTGTATTGCATTTGGACTGACTAAAAAAGGTGTTTTAAAACTGTGATTTGCACTTTCTATGCTAATAGCAGACATGGTGTAATTATGTTTCCCTCCTTTTTTACCCCCCTGCCTAATGATTTCTTTCCACCCTCAAACTATTAGTTTTGTCAACTCTCCTACTTTTCATCACGTTTTCCATTCACCCTTTGTCTCGTTGCCGTGAAGCCATCATCCCTCAGAGCCTCCCTGCTCTCCTCGCCATAGTGTCGAATTCCCTCGGTGCCACTGAGTGCATATAAATGTACAGTGCATGCTTGCAAGAGGCTAGAGCACTTTGGCAGCAGTTAAGTCAGGTTTCTCTCCCTGGACCCCGGGGCCAAAGGTCACAGCAGGTGTTTCATAAGAGCCCACAGAGATTGCATAGAAGTGCAGCGACGGCACTTTTCGTACGTCAGTCCCTGGCCTCCCTCGCCGCTCCCCCTCAGCCCCAAGGCCTCTGGGGATGTGCGGAGATAGGGATTGAACATCTCCGGATGCCACTTTGCATAAATGTTTAATAGCAGGGAAAACATTAGCATCAGTAATTAAAGCAGTAATTTAAGCTTAGATGGGCCGGCTCCTTCCACGCTGGAATAACACCAGAGCAAGACTGTAATTAGCTTTGCTTTGATAGAAAGCGAGGTGTGTGTGTGTGTGTGTGTGTGTGTGTGTGTGTTTGTGCACATTTCAGAAGACAACAACTTTATGTGTTTGCCTACCTTGTGTGGAGGACACTTTTGTAAATAGTTCATGCTTGTTTCACAATTGATTGGCCCCTCCCTTGATAGCTGAACACAAATATTGATTGGCTGTGTACCCACGCTTAGTGTCCACCGTATATGTGAGCTTAAATGGTTGGAAAAGCGTCAAATGTTGCCCGGAGGAGGTCAAATATTGTCCGGGACCTCCCCAGGAAGCTGATGTTGTTCTACTATGTCATCATCCATTTCTTTTGACTGTCTCCCTCCCTTTAGTTTTCTCTAAATTCGAAATCCTAACCTCTCTAAGTGTCTGAGACCTCTGAGATATTGCTCTGCAATTGTTTTCATTAAAAGCGCTACGACAGCAGCACGGGGGCTAAGCTGTGAGGAAAATGATGCATCAAAAATCGTTTGGAGTGCAAGAAGGTCAACCTGGTTCGTATCTTGCTTTTTAATGGCTGCTTAAAACCAAGACCCCAGAATGGGTATACGCTGGAGATCGACCAATATTGTTTTTTTCAGGGCCGATAACCGATATTTGGAGCCGATATTCATTTGCAGTAAAATTTTGTTAAACATAATTAGTAGCGCTACATTTTGTGGTTGATTTAGCACCAAAAAACATCAGGAGATTCGACAAACACCTTTACTACTTGTGTCCAAGAGGAGCATCAACATGTTGAGCATTTCAAAATATGGGAAATCTCCTGAAAATTGGTAAAAATACAATAACTTGCACGTGTGAACCGGAGTTTAGCAGAAAGGAACACCGGTTGTTACTACTAACTTACTCTCTACTTAGCACATTTTTTCAAACATTTTAAATACTAAATACTGGTATCATATGTGTTTATATCGCATCTGTTTAAAAAAAACAACTAAAATACAGTATAAAAATATAAAAGAAGGCCGATATTAATATACGTCAAAATGCCAAATATCGCTGCGGATAATCGGCTTGGTTGATAATCGGTCAGTTAAACACACAAACACACAAATATAATGCAAGAGTGCTCACATCGCCCCTTCTACATTTTATATTGTTTTATTTCTCTTTCTTTTGGTAACCACATGCAGTTTTAAACACATTGTACACAACCGCTCAGATTTTTAGCCACTCTTGGACCCCACTGCTGTGTGTAGTAGAGATGTGACGTCCGCGAATGAACTGAGTCCTTTGAACAGCTCTTTTAAGTGAACGGCCAGAACTGATTCATTGCCAGGAGCCCTATTATACAAAACCAACTTTTTTTTATCTGATTGGATCTGCATAAATCCCAAAAATTTGAAATCAAACCGTGGAGGCATTGCAGATATGTTTATAAAACAATCTTACCTTCTTTCTTACTTCCTCCAAACGTTTCATTTGGAATTTTGTTCAATTGTGACATATTGTTCAAGTGTGACGTCAGCGGATTATCCATATATGGTAGACATTTACCCAAACATCCTTCTGAGAGTCAGCCAATTTACATTTATGTAAAACCAGCTGTACTACAACATCATGTCCCGCTATGAAACCCAATGTAGGAAAATGCTTTGTTGTTTGTTTGCTTTAACCAGTACAAGTCACTACACCAACTTTCAGCCTCATCTGAAGTAAAAATTGCCTTGATTTAAACCTTTATTATTCGTGTCAATGTGATCTCAACTGTAAAGAAGTCAATTGCTACTTCAACCAAAGACCTTCACAAAAAGATGGATTTTCTGAAATAAAAAGACTCATTTTAATGGCGGTCTCTGGGACTATTATTTATAGCAGCGTTTCTCAAAGTGTGGGGCGCGCCCCACTGGTGGGGAATAGAGACATGACAGGTGGGGCGCGAGGAACGGGAGGAAATTTCACTTTGATTTTTTAAATTTTTTTATTATTATATTCTTTGATTTTTTTTTTTACTATGCTTTCATTTTCTATACACACTGGAAATCACTTTGTGATTCTGTCTGTGAAATCCGCTATATAGATAAATGTAAATTACTTATTTTTCCTGTATGCTTTACATTTCTAGGTAGGAGCGAAAGTTTGACAGACAGCAACAGTAACTAATGGGGGCGGGGCTAAGCGGAAGCTTTGTGAATGGCGAGTCACTGTGCGAGGATTTGCTGTTTTGCAAATACATAAAAAATAGAGCCACTGCTGATGAGCTTATTTCAAGATAATGGACAGTTTCCTCAAAGAACACGATCTTAAATGGGAAAACTGTGTGGGCTTTTGCTCTGATGGCGCGCATGGCAAAGTCAAGAAACGGGCTGCAGGCTCTAATAAAGAGGGTTGCGCCAAATGCGCATTGGACACAATGTGTCATTCACCGGGAAACACTCGCGTCAAGGCAGCTCAGCCCCGAATTCAATGAGGTTTTAACAGTGGCAGTGTCAAGCCTGCAACCCCGATTTGAAAAGCTGTGCAGTGCAAAACTGCAGCCACTAATGCTGGAGTACTGTAAAACTCATGTTCACTTGCCCTGTCCTCCTTTTTTTGGCAAAGATTGCAAAGTGGCACTTTTATTTTCATTTATTATTGAACTTGATGCAAGTTATTTGATTTATTATTGAACTTGATGCAAGTTATAACACTTTTATTTGATTTATTATTGAACTTGATGCAAGTTATAACACTTTTTTTGATTTATTATTGAACTTGATGCAAGTTATAACACTTTTGTTTTATTTATTATTGAACTTGATGCAAGTTATAACACTTTTATTTATTTATTATTGAACTTGATGCAAGTTATAACACTTTTGTTTTATTTTTTGAACTTGATGCAAGTTATAACACTTTTGTTTTATTTATTATTGAACTTGATGCAAGTTATTTGATTTATTATTGAACTTGATACAAGTTATAACACTTTTATTTGATTTATTATTGAACTTGATGCAAGTTATAACACTTTTTTTGATTTATTATTGAACTTGATGCAAGTTATAACACTTTTTTGATTTATTATTGAACTTGATGCAAGTTATAACACTTTTGTTTGATTTATTATTGAATTTATGCAAGTTATTTTATTTGATATTGAACTTGATGCAAGTTATACCACAGCTGCACAGTTATTTTATTTATTATTGAACCTGATTTTATTTTATGTTATTGAGTTTGAATGTATAAAACTTGATGTTACTTGATGTTCGATAAATTTGAAAATGTTAAGCTTGGCATTAGCGTTCTGTTGGGGCGATGGGGGCAGGTGGGGCTTGAAAACTCCCCCTTGTCCAAAGTGGGGGATGACAAAAAAAGTTTGAGAACCACTGATTTATAGCAATGGAGGTGACAATTAAGCAGTAATTAATAACAGTAGGTTAGAAATGTATGAATGGTACGTTAACAATGTTAGCTCGATTTGTAGATAGCTTAGCCTTCTACTGTACTGATCGTCCTCCAGCAAAATGAAGAATGATTTTCCTAAAAAAACTACTTTTAATTTGATCAGTGCCTATTGTGTTTCACAATGGACGGATAAATTATGTAATCCGGTATTACATTTGCAATGTCGCTCGTAGCAGCCAAGCAGGATTCTGGGCTGGTGTGGTTACAAGTGGTCTGCCGTTGTGACCCCGGTTGGATGTACTGCCAAATTCTCTGAAACCCCTTTGGCAACGGCTTATAGTTGTCATAACTTGGTCTTTGGCGTGGTTTGCTCTCCCGTGGTGCAAAATAATTGGAACGGACGTGGCGTGCAGGTAAAGACATAGTTTAATTACTATAAACTCAAACAAAAGGTACAAACAAAAGGCGCTCACAGCGGAGGTAAAAAACTTGACTATGACAAAACAAAAGGCGCGCACAATGGCGGAGAACTATGAACTTTAAACAAAAACTTACGTGACAAGGAACTGTGAACATGGCATGAATGTGTGATGTCGCCAGGACGAACAACAGAAACAGAAAAGCCTATATAGTGACATGATAAGTGAAAACAGGTGCGTGACATGACTGTGAACAGGTGCGTGACATGACTGTGAAAACGTGAGACAGGTGTGTGTGAGTCCAAACGTGGAACAGGTGAAACTAATGGTTGCTATGGTGACAAACAAAACCAGGAAGTGAAACCAGGAACTAAGGAAGTGTCCAAAAAACAAAACAGCACATGGCCAAACAAAAACATGAACACAGACATGACAGAACCCCCCCCTTACGGACAGATCCCAGATGTCCAAAAACAAAAAACAGGGTCAAGAGTCATGGGAGGGGGGGAGGGGGACATGGCGGTGGATCGCCAGACCAGGTGTCCCCGAATCCACCGGGGCAGAGTCAGGTGACGACGGCGGGTAGACCGCCGCTGAACCTGACGAGGTGGGCGACCTGGGAATGGCCACATTCGTGGCAGACGAGGAGGTCGGCGCACCTGGCGTGGCGGACGCCCATGGAATGGCCACATCCTTGGCCGACGAGGAGGTGGGCGCGTTGTCGTGGCAGGCGGCGAAGCTTGGCGTGGTGCGTCAGGCGGCGAAGCTTGGCGTGGCGGGTCTTGACGAGGGTCTTGGTCTTGGCGTGGGTCTTGGTCTTGGTCTTGGCGAGGGTCTGGGTCTTGGTCTTGGACTTGGTCTTGGACTTGGCGTGGTTGGTCTTGGTCTTGGACTTGGCGTGGTTGGTCTTGGTCTTGGCGTAGTTGGTCTTGGACTTGGTCTTGGTGTGGCGGTGCTTGGACTTGGTCTTGGTTTGGGTCACTTGGCGGGTCTTGGTCTTGGTCACTTGGCGGGTCTTGGTCACTTGGCGGGTCTTGGTCACTTGGCGGGTCTTGGTCACTTGGCGGGTCTTGGTCTTGGCTTTGGTCTTGGCGTGGGGCAGCCACGGGCGGCACTTGGCGGCGTGGGGCAGCCACGGGCGGCACTTGGCGGCGTGGTGAAGCTGCGACTGGCGGCACTGGGCGTCGTGAAGCTGCGACTGGCGGCACTTGGCGTCGTGAAGCTGCGACTGGCGGCACTTGGCGTCGTGAAGCTGCGACTGGCGGCACTTGGCGTCGTGAAGCTGCGACTGGCGGCACTTGGCGTCGTGAAGCTGCGACTGGCGGCGCTTGGCGTCGTGAAGCTGCGACTGGCGGCGCTTGGCGTCGTGAAGCTGCGACTGGCGGCGCTTGGCGTCGTGAAGCTGCGACTGGCGGCGCTTGGCGTCGTGGAGCAGGTACTGGTGGCGCTTGGCGTGGAGCAGGTACTGGTGGCGCTTGGCGTGGAGCAGGTACTGGTGGCGCTTGGCGTGGAGCAGGTACTGGTGGCGCTTGGCGTGGAGCTGGGCGTGGAGCAGGTGGATCTTGGCATGGTCGAAAAACTGGTGGTGGCGGCCGTGCTGGTGGCTTGGCGTGACGAAAGACAGGTGGTGGGGGTCGTGCTGGTGGCTGTGGCTTGGCAGGTCGAAAGACAGGTGGTGGGGGTCGTGCTGGTGGCTGTGGCTTGGCGTGACGAAGCTGACCCACCCCACCTGAACAATTCCCAGCCCTAGCCCCCCCCTCAAGGAGCGGATCCCAGACGCGCTCCCCGCGGTCTGGAACCGTCTTTTGGGGTGGGCGGAGGGGGTTCAGGAGGAGGGCAGAATCCTCCCCTCTAAATTGTCCAAAATGTCTTTCTTCTTGTACCTGGGATCTTGTGGGTGAAAAAAAAAAGTGTGACTTGGGCGTGGCTTGAGTCCTGGGGGGCGGGGCATGGAATTTGGGTGGCTTGGATTGACAGGATCTGATTTCTAAAAACATGTCCTGGTAATGTCTTATCATGTTTTTAGAGTCTTTGGCTGGAGGCGGATGATCAAAAGAAAAAGAGTTCAGAAAAAAAAAATCCTGGTCTGTGATGTCATTTTGGAGCTGTGGAGCTGGCAGCAACCTGCTTCCGCCCGTAGTGGGAGGAGCCTGCGGCAGCGCCGCATGCTGTCCGCTCGCCTTCCCTGATGTCTTTGGTCTGGAGCGGCGCTTCCAGGACTGCGGTGACGCAGCGCCATCCTCGGACCAACTGGAGCTCAATGGCACCAGATTTCCATCTGGCCCCCACATCAGGTCTCTGCGCTTACCGGAGGAATAACGTAGCGTCTCTTCCTCCATCGCGCGGAGGACCTCCCACGTTGCCTCGTCAAAATTGTCCAAATTTTTTGCGGGAGAGCTCTTATGCTGGCGACATCTGTCATAACTTGGTCTTTGGCGTGGTTTGCTCTCCCGTGGTGCAAAATAATTGGAACGGACGTGGCGTGCAGGTAAAGACATAGTTTAATTACTATAAACTCAAACAAAAGGTACAAACAAAAGGCGCTCACAGCGGAGGTAAAAAACTTGACTATGACAAAACAAAAGGCGCGCACAATGGCGGAGAACTATGAACTTTAAACAAAAACTTACGTGACAAGGAACTGTGAACATGGCATGAATGTGTGATGTCGCCAGGACGAACAACAGAAACAGAAAAGCCTATATAGTGACATGATAAGTGAAAACAGGTGCGTGACATGACTGTGAAAACGTGAGACAGGTGTGTGTGAGTCCAAACGTGGAACAGGTGAAACTAATGGTTGCTATGGTGACAAACAAAACCAGGAAGTGAAACCAGGAACTAAGGAAGTGTCCAAAAAACAAAACAGCACATGGCCAAACAAAAACATGAACACAGACATGACAATAGTAGAGAAATTAACATTTAAATTAATTCCTGCAGTCAGCATGCTGACTGCACGCTCCCTCAAAACTTGCGACACCTGTGGCATTGTGCTGTGTGATAAAACTGCACATTTAAAAGTGGCCTTTTATTGTGGGCAGCCTAAGGCACACCTGTGCAATAATCATGCTGTTTAATCAGCATCTTGATATCCCACACCTGTGAGGTGGGATGGATTATCTTGGCTAAGAAGACATGCTCACTAACACAGTTTTGGACAAATATGTGAACACTATTTGAAAAGAATAGGTCTTTGGTGTATGTAGTGAAAGTTGTAGATATTTGAGTTCAACTCGTAAACAATGGGGTCAAAAACAAAAGTGTTACGTTTATATTGTTGTTCAGCGTAGGTCTGTACAACAAAATCTATGCACATTGTTCCACAAAAAAAAACAATTTCATGTTATCATGATAAGACCCATTTAAGTCACCTGACTGGACTCGAGTCACACCAACTGAAAAAAAACCCCACAAAATGAGCCAGAGTTAAAGGGAAAGATGTATTTTGCTGGTTCGCTGTTTTGTTATGGATTTGTTAAGTAGCCTAGTTTAGGTGCACTCATGCCAGATAGGGTTTTACAATTTTGCATTAATTTTCATATTTTGTGCTCATATTTATTTTAGTTTATTTTAGGTTTGATACATCTACATTATTTGTAGGCTATATTTGTATCTGTATTCTAAAATGCTCTTGTGTGTAAAATTTTACAATAAAGCTGGTTAGCATAGGGGTTTCATTGTCGTCTCTGTAGTTTTTTATTGTGCTGCAAAGTTTCTTAGGCGAGAGCAAATTCAAAATAAGCATCTCACCGTCAAAGCATGGGGATAAGGTACTTAAGGACTTATGTAATGTTTACAATGAAAACACAAACCGGATTAATTCTAAATTGTTTTGTTGGATTACAATATTAACCACAAATAGTCTAAATTGGTGAAAATGTGAATTGTTCAGATACAAATCTTATCTTATACTTGTTACCATTGATTATTTCCTTGAATAAAAACAAGTAACTTCCAAAAAAAACTTATATAACAATGGCTCTTAGACAGGAACGGCTCTTCAAGATCTAGATCCCTTCAGAGAGCCATAAATTCCATGTCTTCTGTGGATTTTTTTAACAACGTTGCTTTCCCTCTCTTATGCTCTCACCATTAAATACTGAGCTCGCCAAAATATATCACTGTACTGTACGTGTTTAAGAGTATTGAAAAGTAGGGTTTGCATGACTTCGTATTTTTTTAAAGTCGACTCTAACGTGATGAGAGTCAAGTCGGCGTCATACATCTTTTTGCCTGTCATACTGTAAATTAAAACACTTGAAAGGGAAGGCTTCGCAGCGATCTGACAACAAACAAGTCATGCAAATGCAAGAATCACACACAACTGCAGACACACCAACAACAAGCTGTAAATCAACTTTAACATCAACTTGACAAAAATCACATAATTGAACTTGCACAATTGAACAAGTCCAAAAAGGAATAGGAAGAGGCAGATCTTATTTTTTACTAACCCTTCTCCATTGATTTAACGAGTTGACACTGATAATAACTTGTGTTTACATTTTGTCATTAAATGTTTGTTCACTTCCTGTGATTAGGTGTTGCCATTTCATCATGATAATTGTTGTGTACCACTCTGTAAATTCAATAGTCTTGAGGGAAAGGAAAGAAAGTTAAACAAGTGTTGAAAAAAACCTACAGAAATATATTATTTTGAATATGTAAAGAAATTAGAGATGAACGACTAAGTAAATACTAAATTAAAAATGTCATTATACCTGCATGTAGTAAATGCAGTTGTTGCTAGTATTGGAAAAATAAATTAGTGTCCAGATCAATGTCATTGTTGTTCTGTTGAAAGTGATTGTTAATGGCTTTGTTCCATTAGACTGCGTTGTTCTGTGCCTTGTATTTTCATTGCTGTCGAGAGGATGTCATCTTTAATACTTGCCAAGTTCATCAACATCCTTGACAACAAGTAATTTGCTTTCTTCCGAGTCTCCATTCAACTTGATTTAGCTTTTGCAGTTGGTGCACCAAGTGCCCAAATTTTTCTCCTGCTATCTTAAGTGGCGTGCTTCCTTGGCAATATCGGTGTTGTGTTTTGTTAGATGCTCATTTATGTTGACGTAACAATATTAGCGTGTGATTTAATCAGACAACAACAAACAATAGTGTTTAAAGTGTACAAAATAAACGTTGATTTTGTATAGTTATGTTGCACTGCTATGGTGACCATACAGTATATACAATCAAGGCCAAACTTTCAATAAAAACAATAGTGCTGTCAAATATTTTTTCCAAATCAGATCAATCCTAACATTGTTATTTGGATTCGTCATCATTAATCACAGGTTATTACTCGCCTGCATACTTGAAATTAACTTAAAAATTACCGTATTTTTCAGACTATAAGTCACAGTTTTTGTCATAGTTTGGCGGGGGTGCGACTTATACTCAGGAGCGAATAATGTGTGAAATTATTAACACATTACCGTAAAATATCAAATAATATTATTTCGCTCATTCACGTAAGAGACTAGACGTATAAGATTTCATGGGATTTAGCGATTAGGAGTGACAGATTGTTTGGTAAACGTATAGCATGTTCTATATGTTATAGTTATTTGAATGACTCTTACCATAATATGTTACGTTAACATACCAGGCACGTTCTCAGTTGGTTATTTATGCGTCATATAACGTACACTTATTCAGCCTGTTCACTATTCTTTATTTAATTTAAATTGCCTTTCAAATGTCTATTCTTGGTGTTGGGTTTTATCAAACAAATTTCCCCAAAAATGCGACTTATATATGTTTTTTTCCTTCTTTATTATGCATTTTCGGCCAGTGTGACTTATACTACGGAGCGACTTATAGTCCGAAAAATACGGTACCCCATTATTTGGACACATTTTATTGTCAGAATGATATCCAAGAACATTTAAAAAAATGTTTTACTTAAATGTGGTGTCCTTTATTTGTTCAAAACTTGGTAACAATTTCATCTAAAGTACCATCAGGATGTATTTTGAAATGAAACTTTCCAGCGAGCACACTTGGCAGAGTCCCCTTACTCATCTTTGAACTGGCATATGCATTGATCTAGTGTTGATCCTATACCAATATTTTGGTACCAGTACTGGTACCAAAATGTATTTCAATACTTTTCGGTACTTTTCTAAATAAAGGGGACCACAAAAAATTGCAATATTGGCTTTATTTTAACAAAAAATCTTAGGGTACATTAAACATATGTTTCTTATTGCAAGTTTGTCCTTAAATAAAATAGTGAACATACAAGACAACTTGTCTTTTAGTAGTATGTAAACAAACAAAGGCTACTAATTTAGCTGCTGACATATGCAGTAACATACTGTGTCATTTATCATTCTATTATTTTGTCTAAATTATTAAGGACAAGTGGTAGAAAATTAATTATTGATCTACTTGTTCATTTACTGTTAATATCTGCTTACTTTCTCTTTTAACATATTCTATCTACACTTCTGTTAAAATGTAATAATCACTTATTATTCGGTTGTTTGATACTTTACATTAGTTTTGGATGATACCACAAAAATACAATTTTTTGATGCTAAAAAATATCGAGGGGGGTGGGGGACCGGTACTTTTTAGAGGCGGTATAGTACCGAATATTATTCATTAGTATCGCGGTACTATACTTATACCGGATACCGTACAACCCTACATTGATCTGATCACTGACAGTATAACAACCCGTGCCTCCTTTTAGGTTGTGGTTAAAGCATACTTGCCAACCCTCCCGTTTTTAGCGGGAGAATCCCGGTATTCAGCGCCTCTCCAGACAACCTCCCGGCAGAGATTTTCTCCCGACAAACTCCCGGTATTCAGCCGGAGCTGGAGGCCACGCCCCCTCCAGCTCAATGCGGACCTGAGACTGAGTGAGGACAGCCTGTTCTCACGTCCGCTTTCCCAATACGCTTGCAAGTTCCAAAACGAATGGAAACAAGAATTTCAGTTCATCCAGGACAGTTCGAAGGGGAAGGTGTATGTTGCCTGTAAATATGTAGAACAGACTTCTCCATTGAACACGGTGGCCGAAATGATATACTCATCATGAACGGAGAAGTTAAACAGGACAATACTGCCATCTAATGGATAGCCACCGAAACACTGAAATTCAAGTATTTATTTTATGTAAATAAAATAAATATAAATATATATATATATATATATATATATATATATATATATATATATATATATATATATATATATATATATATATATATATATATATATATATATATATAGATAGAATTCACTGAAAGTCAAGTATTTCATATATATATATATATATATATATATATATATATATATATATATATATATATATATATATATATATATATATATATATATGAAATATATATGAAATACTCGAGTTGGTGAATTCTAGCTGTAAATAACCACGCCCCCAACCACGCCCCCCGCCCCAAACCCCCCCCTGATATTGGAGGTCTCAAGGTTGGCAAGTATGGGTTAAGGTTAAAGGAGAACTGCACTTTTTGGGGGAATTTTGCCTATCATTCACAATCCTTATGTAAGACAAGAACAATATGTTTTTTTCTTTTTTTATGCATTCTAACTATTAAAAATGTTGTAAAAAGGCTAAAAAATACTTACAAGGCACACAAAGTAGCACTTAGCACGGTAGCTGACTGCAGCACTCTGCTCTGCTGACGAAATAAGCATGGAGATCAATCAGCCCGCCCACAATGACTGTGGTCACAAAAAGGCTACACTGCAGGCACACAATGGGTGGATGAAACATTCAGTTTGTACATCAAGGCATATTTTTATTTGGTCTGTGGTTCGTAAATCGAAAAGTCCATACAATCAGTAATTCATAAATCCAAGTTTCCCTGTATACCTTAACTAAATTGATGACACTTGTTCAACACTGGTGGCTCCCAGCTGTTTATTCTCAGTATGCTACAGTTTCTATGCCGTTTAATCAAGCATATTGAGTTAGCAATCGCACAGTAGTGTTCTATAACCAGCTGGATTTGCACACACACACGTTTCTCCGCTGCCATGCACACTCCTATCCATCCCAGCTGACGTGTTATTAATTGCAAAAGGGTTAACTGGAAGTGGTGGTGTAATTGCATCAGAGTTTTAATTTATCCAAGTCCCTTATTTATTTACCCGGCAGTTGATGGTAAGGCAGCACAAATTGTTTGCCTGCGTCTTGGGCAAAGTGAGGAACGACAGGCTCTGGAGGTGCTGAGACAACCTGTTAGTCAAACAGTTTGCAAGACGAAATAAGCTGCAAACTAAAACCTGCTGCTGATGCTTGATTGGCGCTGAAAGACGCCGTGATCTTATTGATGGCTCCAGGGCATGCACTGTTAAAGTTTTGTTATAAACTATACAACTAATGAATGACGGGCGTCTGCAGAATGTTAAATGCCATGTTGCTTCAATACACGGTATGTTGTGACTGCAGTGACATTTTTTTTTGCCCAAGACGAAAAGCAAAAGAGGCCTTTCAAAATAAATGCATTTGACAGTAACTGTAAAGCTTGAAAAGAAGGAGCACTCAAATGGCACACTTTAAATAAAATGTCATCCCTTGATCTGTCTGTCAGTATGTGTCTTTGCAACTTACGACATGACTTCAAATACTTGACTTTATAGCTCTTTTTGTTGAGGCAAAGTTTCCCTGGATTTTCAGATTCCATGTACAGTAGCACCTTAACTTACACACTTAATTGGTTTTGTGACGATGAATTTAACTCAAAACAATTGTATGTCAATTTCCCTTAGAATTTAAAAAAAATAAATATAACCAAACAGCAGTTTCAACATGTAACATGCCTTTTAAAAAGAAAAACAAACTTTTAGATAAAAACACTGCATAAAAACAATACAATATAATGTATTACTGTAGTAATAATATAGAGCATTTACCCTGGAGAGTGGACTTCCGCAGTATCGCCTTGCAGCTGCTTCTCCGTCAAACACACCTTAAGCAGATTTTCCAAATTTCCATGGATAAACATCCGCCGTTTAGATATTATTTGAAAATCCTTGGCTGGTGTTCATTCTCATTCTGCTTCAGTATGGTGCAGAATAGCAGCTCCAATTGCTTTGCCAAGTCTTCGACACGCTCTGTAATTTTTTATGTTGTTGATGATTTATTTCTTTAATTCAATGAATATCATCCGCTTCTTGTTCTCAGCACTCTCTTTTACACCTACTTTCTTGGAAAACAAAGTTATGTTCGATCTGTAGCTATAAGATAATGTTAGCAAGTAAGACCAGATGTTTTGGGGTGGCTCTTATGGTAGACTGACCATACGTCCTCTTTTCCCCGGACATGTCCTCTTTTGCGGGGCTGTCCGGGCGGGGTTTCTTAAATGCCTCAAATGTCCGGCATTTTGAGTCAGGGTTGCGTGTATTTTCAATGTACGTCCAGGGTTAAGAAGGTGTTAAAAACAAAACAAATTGTGAAGGTGTGCGCACGCAGCAGCATTTGTGAGGGAGGGGCAGTGACAGAGAGAGCATAAGGCGGATTGATTGTCAAGGCATACTTAGTCAACAGCCATACAAGTCACACTGAGGGTGACCGTATAAACAACTTTAACACTGTTACAAATATGTGCCACACTGTGAACCCACACCAAACACGAATGACAAACACGTTTTGGGAGAACATCCGCACCGTAACACAACATAAACACAACAGAACAAATACCCAGAAACCTTTGCAGCACTAACTCTTCCGGGACGCTACAATATACACCCCCCGCTACCCCCTACCTTATTATTTTGTGTGTTTGCCATTAAAAACATAGTTTTGTTTGACAAAAAAGGGCGGAAAACAAACAAACAAAAAAACAACATAAAAATAACTAAAACATTTTGAAATGAGGGATAGATCTGAAGTTAATGTAGACCCTAGAGATTTAAGCGTTAAATATAAAATGTATGTATGCCCTGGCACACCATTATCATCATTTAATGACCGAAGCAAAGCACTTTTTACACTTTTATACTGAAATAAATAAACCTACAACTTATGAAATAAAAACATAGAAAAAACTACCAGCAGCGGTAAAGTTCAGATCCATGAAGGAAAGAAGAAAGTGAATGAATGTTTATAACTGAAGACATTTACATATGTACACAAATTTGTTTTATTTTTTTATAATTTTTTTAAATGAATTAAGTAACGTTTATGACAACCTTTTTCCAAAACCCAATATAGAATGTGAGATATAACAGGATAATGCATACGTTTATATATTTTTTTCAAAACGCTTACAAAAAAGTGGGACCGCAAAGATTCACGTGGGACCCCATTTTTATGACTTGATGGGGTCCCTGGGACCCCATTTTGAAAATTCCTAGCGCCAACACTGCTGTCAACAGAGGAGAAAAAATGCTTTATTTAAATAAATATATTATTTATAAAGCAAGTTCGAGTATCATTGGCAAATTTTCACTTAGTCCCGGCCTTGGCGTGCTGCCCGCCTTGGCACGCATATATGTGTCCTCTTTTTGGGATTTCAGAATATGGTCAGCCTATTTTATGGGGTTCTCTGTGACATTTGCTATGCCAACTAATGGGTAGGATGTTTGTAACTTGTAACTTGCTTAACTTTTAGTCGAGAGACACTTCTTATTTCAAAACACTCTAAAGTCGGCGCACTCTTAAGTTGTGGTAAAGAATGTTGGGAAATGTTTTTGAATTCTAGTAAGTAATTCAAATGTTCAATTTGAGGCTGACTGCTTTTATCTTGCCTACTATAGCCTTTTCACACACAACACTCACTCCTGTAAACCCATCCATCCATCACCGTGACATGATTGTTCCTCTCGTGTTGCTTTATGTTCTAATCCATCAGCTATGAGTGAAATGGCAATTACAGTCGGCCCGTCGATGCAGCCAGGAGACTGAGTCCGAATTATGGCATGCTGCATTACAGTAAATTGCTATTAAAGTTCCTGTTTTTCCTCTAGAGCATGGGGAGCAAGTGGGGGGTAATGGATGCGCCTAATTAGGGGCATCATTAGGATAGATCTACTCATCTGTGTTTTAATAGCATCATGCACATTTTGTATGCATCCCTGAGTATCCTAGAGCAGGGGTTCTCAAACTTTTTTTCACCAAGTACCACCTCAGAAAACACTTGCCTCTCCAAGTACAACCATAACGACCAACATTAAAATAACTTAGCGACGTAGCGTAGTAGGCCTCAGTACCGTAAATTCTGGACTATTGGTCGCGACTTTTTGCCTACGCTTTGTACCTGCGACGTATAAAATGGTGCGGCAAAGTTATGATTTTTTATTCGCCATGTTTTGTGTTAAATAATTTTCATTTAACTCAAGGAGAGACACTGAAAAGGTGTGTTATTGTTTGTGTTGTGGTGCCATATTTTGGACGAGTTTGCTCGTCCAAAAGACTACAAGTTGTAAATTATACTTTCTGATCTCTCTCTCTATGTCCACTACTTGCTATACATATCCTACCAAGTCAGTCCAACACTGTTTCAATATCCATTACTCTGATGATGCAATTGTTGATGCTGATTGTTAAAGACTGAAGTGTTGATACCAACCAAACCTAACCCCCCTCCATATCCCACACTCCGGATCTTAAATAGTGTAAATAATGTAAATAATTCAATGTATATACTCTGATGATTATCTTGTGTGATGACTGTATTATGATGTTAGTATATATTTGATAGTATTTGATAGTATATATCTGTATCATGAATCAATTTAAGTGGACCCCGACTTAAACAAGTTGAAAAACATATTCGGGTGTTACCATTTAGTGGTCAATTGTACGGAATATGTACTTCACTGTGCAATCTACTAATAAACGTTTCAATCAATCAATCAATACCTCCTGTTTTAATGCCTTGAACTAGAAGTAGAACCGTCCATAGTGTTTTTTACTCTAAAGGATTCGTCATTCATAACTCCACCCAAAGTTTGTAAGTTTTACAATATAACTAAACAATTCATACTTACTAAACTGTCCCATGTGTGATGTATGTAAAAGTGTTTTTCACGCATATTTGTATGTGCTATCGTAATAACGTAAAGACGCTAGCGTCATTGGCATTATCTAATATGCTAACATGATTACGAGTGTCTGGGTTAGTATTATTAACTTACAATGGCATTCTTTTTGTATTGTTTCAGTTTGACAAATTTCTCAGTAAACTCACTGAGACATCAGCGTGGAGTTATTGAGTCTGTTTAGCTGATAGGTAAGCTAGTGGGTCCATGACGATGACTTCTGTTGTGTTTGATCAGCTGTTTTACTGCCGTGTGACAGGGACCATTTGGAAACAATTCAGGTATGTAAATAAACATTTACCATAATCTTTCTGTGTAAATAATTCATTTTACAACGTATGTATCTGCGGCTTAAAGTCCTGTGCGGATAATATATGGAAATATATTTGTCACGGAGCATGCGCAATCCCGCATGTCATCTGCTGCAAGCACATCTGGCACCTCAGCTAGAAATGCGCCGGGACACGCCCGTGCTCGCTCTGCCCGCATCGCGGCCACACGCCTGCAAAACTGCAGGCAATCACCAATCTGCGCACCTGGGTCTGATAAGGGCAGACAGCATAAAGACCAGCGGACCTGAAGATCCAGTGTCGGAACGTAGTTCACTCTTCGTAGTAAGCATCCCGTCTCTGGCTTCCCTCTGCGTACTTGCTCTCTCTGTGCTTCCCTTGCGCCCGTGTCTTATACGTCCTCTGTGTTCCCCGCAGTGTTCCCTCTGTTTCCCGGGATCGAGCTGTGTGCCTCGACTTCCCACTGGATTCTGGACTGCTTCCCTCGATCCTCGACCCCTGCTTGGACACGGACCTCGTTGCCTCTCCCCAGCCCCCGACCTCTCGCTTGCCCACGGACTGCCTTCGCGCCTTGCCCCTTTGGTCTGGCGAAGGATTCATCCAACTCGCACTTACAACAAACTCTGGTAACATTTACCGTATTTTCCGCACTATAAGGCGCACCGGATTATAAGGCACACATTCAATGAATGGCCTATTTTAAAACTTTGTTCATATATAAGGTGCACCGCATTATAAGGTGAACCGCATTATAAGGTGCATAGAATAGACGCTGCAGTAGAGGCTGGGATTACGTTATGCATCCATTAGATGGAGCTGCGCTAAAGAGAATGTCAACAAAACAGTCAGATAGGTCAGTCAAACTTTATTAATAGATTACAAACCAGCGTTCTGACAACTCTGTTCACTCCCAAAATGAATAAACAGCTGTTTTATTATTTTCCCCGAGGTAAAGTCAGTGACATGGTGTTTTGTTTATCTTTTAACAACAGCAAGGTATAACATGTAGTGCAACATTTATACCACATAGTGGAGGGGAACTTTTCCCTGATTCAATAAACACGTAAAAAACAGTGATACTGTTACGGTAAATCAAACGTTAGCACAATCACAATATAGTAACACTCGAAATAGTGCAGAGCAATAACAATATATCAATAATGCTCAAACGTTAATGTCACACAACACAACACACAAAATAAACACGTAAAGCTCACTTTATGAAGTTATTCCTCATCCACGAATCCCTCGAATTCTTCTTCTTCAGTGTCCGAATTAAACAGTTGGGCAAATACGGCATCGGAATATGGCTCCGTCTCGTCGAAGTCGTCATTAATCGAGTCAGTGTCGCTGCTGCTCTATTCCCGTGTTCTACTGCGTGACTGATCGTCTTAAGTTTAAACTCTGTGTCGTAAGCGTGTCTCTTAATAGGAGCCATTTTGGGGTTTTTACATAAACAGATAAATGGAAATGAAACGGCACGCCTCGCGCAGTCATATATCCCAGCATGCACCGCACGCTTCTTCTTCTTCTACGGGGGAAACGGCGGCTGCTTACCGTAGTTGCGATTGATTTAATGATTGAAACTTTTACCTGTTGGAGGCTCAATATTGGTCCATATATAAGGCGCACCGGATTATAAGGCGCACTGTCAGCTTTTGACAAAATTGGAGGTTTTTAGGTGCGCCTTATAGTGCGGAAAATACGGTACATGGTTAATTCTACACATCGTCTTACACCATTCACGTTTAGTGGCATACACACGCCAACACATCATCAGCATCAGTTTTAATAAACCTATTGAACTGAGCTCTGCCGTTGTGTCGTCTTCTTCCCCCACCGTACGTAACAATATTTTTCTTCTAAAATGTATACACTTTATAGCCCGGAAAATACGGTATTCATTAAAAATAGTGAAGAGGTTTTATTTAACAAGTATATTTATTTTTTAGGCTACTGTAACACTACACACAATTTGAACAGTAACATTTTGTTTGAATATTGAATCAAGTGATTCTTTGACGTACCACTAGATCAGTGGTTCTTAACCTGGGTTCGATCGAACCCTAGGGGTTTGGTGAGCCGGCCTCAGGGGTTCAGCGGAGCCTGCGCCGCAGAGGTCAAGACACACCCAACTCATCGTGTAAATAAAAACTTCTCCCTATCGGCGTATTATGAATACCCCTAAACAATGTTCCCTCTAATTTTCCATCTGATTTGCAGATGTGTAATTTGTTGTGAGTTCATGTGTTGGTTTTGTTCTTTGAACAAGGGGATGTTCATGCACAGTTCATTTTGTGCACCAGTAAAAAAAACATATAATTTTGTCTTGAATTCGAATTTTTTATTTCATTTTTTTTCACTAAAGGGTTCGGTGAATGCGCATATGAAAATTGTGGGGTTCGGTACCTCCAATAAGGTTAAGAACCACTGCACTAGATGGAGCCCAGGTATGCATGCTAAAGTTTGAGAATTCACCGTCCTAGATTATAAGTTGGTTGTTTTACTGTCTCCTCTCCAACTTAAGTTTGTCTCCAATGACACTCCGGTCTGTGCCTACTTTAATTGCTACTTTCAATAAAAAGCTGAGCGCTGGCTCTCTTTTTGACCTTTCGCTCGGTGAGGATATTTGCCATCATTCGCCGGTGACAGCAAGATGCATCATCTTTCAAGCTGGCACTCCGTGAGCTCACCCGCACCAACGGGGTTTAAATAATGCACCTGCACAATGAAATATGACTTCAACCTCTTGAGAAAAAAGCCAAACCTCGGCCAGAACAGCCTCAAATGTAATCGGTTAATGAGCAAAAAGACGGGAAAAAATAAGTTCGACGAGCAGAGTAGTGGGGGATAGATGAGAGAAAGGTGAAGCCATGTGATCCGGCGTTTGTGAAGATCGATGGCATGTGTGGGTTGAGTTGTCCTTGGTGTGGTGCTAGTTGTGTATGAGTTGGTGCTCAGCAGGACAGATGGTGCTAGTGGGCAGATAAGTGAATAATGATGTTTCACCACAGCTCAGTAATTACCTTTTCCTTTGCCCACTCGGTCACACACATTGATGCACATAGAGGCGCAGTAACGCAGTATACAGACAAGTGTACACAGAATATACTTTATACACTGACGACAACCTTCGGGAGTTATGAAGAGAAATGGGCGTATGATTCATTATACCGATGAAATCAAATTGTAACAACTATAAACACGCAGGGCATTTAATAGGATAATTAATGACTTTATCCAGCTGAAAAATATTCATCATTGACTAGAGCGTGTGCACATGGCACTGGAGTCACATACTCTTGCAGCAGAAATATTACAGCCGCCAAGGAACCGTGTAGGGCGGCCAGGTGCAGCTGGGCCCTGGGATATTTGTGAATGTTGACTTCCTCCAATCAATAAACCAGTGTGATGACTCTCCCTGCACACACTCGCATGGCCTTGATGCTCTTAGCTAAAGCAACAACATTGAAAACTCCTACAATTGTTTCTTGCGTCACTTCCTGTCAATGAGAAAGGACGCAAAGAAAAAAAGCTACGCTTCTGCTACCGGAGTTTTTGTTAAGTCTGAAGATTTTGACCACTGATTTGACCACTGATTTGCGATCACAGCCACAGGAGAGTCACCTGGCATCTTCGATCTGATTTTGGTCAGTTGAGAGGCACTGATACGCTGAAATTAGGCGAGTGGAAGAGCCGTTAGCCTCAAGCCAAAGGCGCCTCCCGCAGTTCAAAGCGGTTGCCTAGCAACCAAAAGTTACGGCGAGTTTACAGCTGTTTTAAAGTGATCCCGACGTCGTAGAGTGATATAAGTTGACAGGCTGACACCTCAAATTGATCTCTGAACGGCGCAAGGTACGAAATTGTTGAAAAAACAAGTTAAAAGTGCCGCAAGTCGCTAAAGAAGTAACTGCCCTTAAGACATAAGAGGCGCTGACGTCAGTGACTGCCGCGATGCCAAAAGTTAAAGGATTGACTGGAAAGACTGATTTGAAGCTGGGCACAGGACATGATGGGATTCAAGAAGGGATACTACAAAAAATACTCCAGGAATTTAAAGAAGAAAAGATAGAAAAATTGGAAGAATTGATGGATGGATGGAAAGAGGATATGAAAGAAATGAAAGAAGAAATTAAAGAAATGAAAAAAGAGAACAACTCCAGAAATAAAGAAGCCACTGAAATGAACAAACAAACGAAGATCCTTCAAGAAGACAACAACATGCTGAGGAACATCATAGATGAAATGGATCAGGATAAACGAATGAATGATATCATTGTGACAGGGCACCGAATTAAACCAAGATCCTATGTGAAAGCTGTGAATAATGAAGGTGAACCAGATTAAATGGATATGGTCTCAGCAGAACAGCAGGTGGTCAACTTTCTGCAATCAAAAGAAATTGAAATTGACATTAATACCATCGAAACATGCATCCCACCGAACGGAAGAAACAACAACGCCACTCCAGTCGTGCTCGTGAAACTCGTAAACAGAAAATCTAAAATGGCATTGCTGAGACAGGGAAAGAAGCTGAAGGGAACAAATGTGTACATGAATGAGCATCTCACAAAACGTAATGCTGGAATCGCCAAGAAAGCACGCGACTTGAGAAGGCAGGGAAAAATCCAGGGAACTTGGAGCGCCAACTGTAAAATCTACATCAAGCTGAATGGAAGTCCAGAAGCAAGAGTAATTGTTGTCCATGACATCAAGGACCTGGACAATTTTTAAAGTTTACACAGCTACCACAACAACGATGATAATGGACTCTGACAGAAAACAAGCACCTAAATTCAGCATCGGCACTACTATGTTCCAAGGGATGACTAAACAAGAGGACCTAGATTCAGGATTGCATCCACCTACGCTTATAGAGATTATTGAAACAACATCAAAGTTTGTTGAACAAGAAAATATGGAACTAAAAAATTTCTGCAACAAAGATCACAAAAACCAGGATTTGGAAAATGATATTGATCCAGATACAAATTTTTTCTCCCACATCAGTAATAGTTGTTTTTATTATACAGATGATCAATATAATAGCAACATTGAATGTGATAACAAATTGTCAATTATTCATTTTAATAGTAGAAGTTTGTATGCAAATTACAACAACATTAAGAACTTTTTGGAACACATCAACGAACCATTCAAAGTGATTGCTGTCACAGAAACATGGATTGATGATAAAAAAGGAATAGATTTTGATCTGGAGGGATATGAACTAAACTACATCAACAGAACCAACAAAAATGGAGGAGGAGTAGCTGTGTACGTGATGAAGAACCTGAACTACAAAGTGGTAAAAAACATGTCATTTGCCATTGATAATATCTTAGAATGTATAACCATTGAATTATGTCAGGAAAAAAGCAAAAACATATTCATCAGTTGTATATATAGACCACCTAAGTCAAGTATAGAAAAATTTAAAGAATGGATCAAGGCAACTTACATGGACAATGGTCAAAGAATAATGTTCTTATGTGGTGCCTTTAATATTGACTTATTGAACCCCAACAAGCAAAAGTCTATTGATGACTTCATTGATACAATGTACAGCATCAGTCTATATCCTAAAATCACAAAGCCAAGCAGAATCACAGGACAATGTGCCACGCTTATTGATAATATTTTTTACCAATGGTTTTGATAATAACACTACAAGTGGTCTACTTATAAGCGACGTTAGTGATCATCTGCCAGTTTTTACAATATATGATGGAAACTACAAGAAGAACATGGAAGACAAAAGGACATTTCGAAGACTATGCACAGAGAAGAGGATGACTGCCTTCAAAATTGAGCTACAAAAGCAAGATTGGGACAATGTGTATAATGAAAAAGAGGTTGATGAAGCATATGAACATTTCTTAAACAAGTTCATAATACTTTATGACAAACATTGTCCATGGATACAACTCAGTAACAAGCAGAGAAAGAATAATCAACCATGGATGACAAAAGGATTAAAAAATGCTTGTAAGAAGAAGAATTCACTATATAGAAAATTTATAGCACAAAGAACTATAGAGGCAGAAATTAAGTACAAAAAGTATAAAAACAAGTTAACAGACATACTACGATCATGTAGAAAAGAATATTACAGTGAATTATTGGACAGGAACAAAAATAATATGAGAGCAACATGGGGCATCCTCAATAGCATTATTAAAAATGGAACTAAGAGGGACTACCCTCAATACTTATTAGATGAAAATAAAAAAAATGACAATATAAAGGAAGTAGTTGAAAGCTTCAATAATTATTTTGTAAATATTGGACCAAAATTGGAAGAAAGGATTCCAGACCCAGTTCCAATTGAGGACTATAATGATACCATAGAGCGAAATCCCAACTCCATGTTCCTCAGTAATGTGACACAGGAGGAAATAGTTACAATCGTGAAAAAATGTAAATCTAAGACTTCAACTGATTGTAACGGAATTGATATGGAAACGATAAAAAAGGTTATTGAAGAGATCTCAGGACCATTAATGTATATTAGTAACCTATCATTTCAAACAGGTACATTTCCAAACAAAATGAAAATAGCTAAAGTTGCACCAATTTATAAGACTGGAGACAAACATCAATTTACAAATTATAGACCTGTTTCTCTACTTCCACAATTTTCTAAAATCATTGAAAAACTGTTCAATAACAGATTAGAAAGTTTCATAAATAAAAATAGAATACTCGAAGAGAACCAATATGGATACAGAGCTAATGTTTCAACTTCAATGGCTTTAATTGAAATTACAGAAGAAATTACCAATGCAATAGATAGTAAAAAATGTGCGGCAGCGGTTTTTATGGATCTAACTAAAGCATTTGACACAATTAATCACAATATTTTAATCAAAAAACTAGAACGATATGGCATCAGAGGGTTAGTCTTAAACTGGATAAGAAGTTATCTAACGAACAGGAAACAATACGTGAAGCTAGGCGAACACACGTCTACAACGCTAAATATATCCTGTGGTGTACCTCAGGGATCAATACTAGGACCTAAATTATTCAATCTCTATATAAATGACATTTGTAAAGTTACAAAAGATTTAAAGTTAGTATTATTTGCGGATGATACAACAGCGTTTTGTTCAGGAGAGAACACACAGGAGATAATACAAATAATAACAGAAGAAATTAACAAATTAAAAAGATGGTTTGACAAAAACAGACTATCGTTGAATCTTAGTAAAACTAAAATAATGCTATTTGGTAACAGTAGAAGAGAAAGTCAAACACAAATACAAATGGACGGAATAGAAATTGAAAGAGTAAACGAAACCAAATTTCTAGGTATAATGATTGATGATAAATTGAACTGGAAATCTCACGTAAAAATATACAACATAAAGTTGCAAGAAACACGTCAATAATGAATAAAGCAAAACATGTTCTAGACCAAAAATCCCTTCATATTCTCTACTGCTCACTAGTGTTACCATATCTGAGCTACTGTGTAGAAATATGGGGAAATAATTACAAAAGTACACTTCATTCATTAACGGTGTTACAAAAAAGATCAGTTAGAATAATACATAATGTTGGATATAGAGAACATACAAACCCTTTATTTATTGAATAAAAAATACTGAAATTCCACGACATAGTGAATTTGCAAACAGCTAAAATTATGCACAAAGCAAACTATAACCTGCTACCCAAGAATATACAACAATTCTTCTCAAAAAAAGAGGAGAAATATAATCCTAGAGAAAAACGTAATTTAAAACATTTGTTTGCACATACAACACTTAAGACCTTCAGTATATCAATATGTGGAATTAAATTATGGAATGGATTAAGCAAAGCAATCAAACAATGTACTAATATGATACACTTCAAGAAACTCTTCAAACTTAAAGTGTTTACAAAGTACAAAGAAGAAGAACCATGACAAACATTCTCAATTTATTTCATCCATCCATTCATTCATTCTTAAAGTAATCTTACTTATCTCATCATATGAAATATGACTTACTTCACCAATTATTATTATTAAATTCTTACTATGATTTATTTATTTATTTTTATTGTGATTACTTATGGAGTTTATTGTGAAAAAATTGTGAACAGGAAGTGAACAAAAAGTTTTGCAACTGTTATGTAAAGAAAAGGGGTAGGATTAAATAAGCTCTGCTTATTCCTACTCCTTCTCGAACATGTTGAAAAGAAACTGGAAATTGTGATGTATCATGTTGTATGCTTGCATGTTCGAAATAAACTCAAACTCAAGTTGTAAGGTTGCAATTTGGCGATTATGGTAATGCATTTGTGCAGTTTGTTGAGAGTACAATTTCAGATTTGTTAAAGGGGAACTGCACTTTTTGGGGAATTTTCGTTCACAATCATTATGAAAGACATGACGACAAAGTTTTTTTTTTTTAATGCATTCTAATTATTTAATAAACGTAAATACATGTCAGCTTACAGTGGAGCCATTTGGAGCGCCACTATTTTGCCCATAAATTCCAATAAATAACCATTCATAAAGCGCCAACAATACTCTATTTACATTTCGTAACTTGAATACTAACCAAGTATTAGTATTCTGCTCTTGATTTTTGCTGGTTAGCTTAGCAGATAGCTAACATGATATAATCCTTGATGAAAAAAGAGACCCAAGCGTGTGGAGTGTAGATTACGCCTTTTTAGTGAAGGATCAATCGTATTTTTTGTAAAACTGCAAACAAAAACACATAAACAAACATTATACATTCAGCATGTATCTATATACAACATACATGTGTACATAGCTATATAAACCAATATAGAAGTCTGCTATGTAACCTATTTAGCATCCAAACCAACAAAATGCTGCCAGTAATTAGCTTTCAACAATAGGCACAAATATCTTACTAAAGCAGTCTTAAACTGAAAATGCACTAATAATGTGTCACAATATACATATGCATGTTGCATTCACATAAACTTACAGGTTTAGACCTTCAAAGTCTTCAAAGCTGAAAAGTAAGCTTGAAGCCTGCAGTAAGTGCTGTTTGTCTGACATCTACCTGCTGTCTGAAACACACACACCAAGCTGGCCACGGCAAGACAGGAGGGTCAAAATAGAACACAAACTGCAAAACTGATTTCCACCACTAGGTGTCTTAGAAAATAACATTGTGGGGCATAACAATTAGTGATATTGTTATTATAAGCACTAACACAGACAAACTATTTATAGTGGCGACGTAATCGCTTCTCGTGTGCCTATGTTTACATCATCGAGCTGCTGCTGATTACTCGCTTCCTTGCTCCCTGTAAATTCATTGTAGATCATAAATCAGGCATCTCATTTGCACAGAAGAAGTTTGAGTAGGTATTCCGACAAGTTGGTACACTTTGACAGCCATTTAGGACCCGAAACTGTTGAGGACGACACGGAAAGACGCTTGTCCCCTTTTCTTTGTGAGGATTATGAGTCATTCTTCACCAAAATGGGAATATATGAACATACCAGCAGTCCGCATCCTAATGTCAGCAGACCTCGTACAGTAAGTGATGTTTTATTATGTTTGTTGGCTCTAATGAAGTCTGCAGTAAGTAATAATCGGTGGGAAAAAAAGCCAACGCCATGCTTGAAATGATCAAAATGTGTACATATTAAATGTAGTTATAAATGTGCCTGTTACAACATTACATATATACTTACATCATGTATTTAACACGTCAATGGAAATGTTTGGATGTTTTTTTAAGGACGTTGCATGGTTCCCATAGGCAATTTGGCTGACTGCAATGAGCCACCTCACCGAGAGATCCGACCATCACCTTCATTGTAGGACACGTATGTTCCAGTTTTGCACACATTTCCATGAATTTAGTAAATATGTTGGGGATTTCTCATTGCAAACGCCCTGTTTTTAAAAGTTGAAGTGATAAACACTCACTTAGGGAAACAAAAATAAATGTAAAATCTGCATCAGTATGGATGAAATAAAGATGCATCAATAATACATTTTTAATCAACTCGTAGCTCCTGAATCGTAATCGAATCGTGACGTGGCCAAATATTCCCACCTATTTTATGTATTGCTACATTTTAGTTGATGAAATAAAGTTCAATATTATTCTTTGTTAATATTGTTGTTAAAAAACACAATTTTTATTGTTATAATTATAGTGTAGCAATTATCATTGTCAGTAATGTGTTATCACTGTTTATTTTAGTTTTTATTAATTCTGGTAGCTCCTCTCTGAGCTGCCACCTTACCGTGGTAGAGGAGTTTGTGTGTCCCAATGATCCTAGGAGCTATGTTACCCGGGGGCTTTATGCCCCCTGGTAGGGTCTCCCAAGGCAAACTGGTCATAGGTGAGGGATCAGACAAAGAGCAGCTCGAAGACCTCAATGAAAGATAAAAACAAGGAACCCAGATTTCCCTCGCCTGGACGCGGGTCACCGGGGCCCCCCTCTGGAGCCAGGCCCGGAGGTGGGGCACGATGGCGAGCGCCTGGTGGCCGGGCCTGTCCCCATGGGGCCCGGCCGGGCACAGCCCGAAGAGGCAACGTGGGTCCCCCCTCCAATGGCCTCACCACCCATAGCAGGGGTCATAGAGGTCGGGTGCCAAGTGAGCTGGGCGGCGGCCGAAGGCAGGGCACTTGGCGGTCCGATCCTCGGCTACAGAAGCTAGCTCTTGGGACGTGGAACGTCACCTCGCTGGGGGGAGGGAGGAGCCTGAGCTAGTGCGCGAGGTGGAGAAGTTCCGGCGAGACATAGTCGGACTCACTTCGACGCACAGCAATGGCTCTGGAACCAGTTCTCTCGAGAGGGGCTGGACTCTCTTCCACTCTGGCGTTGCCGGCAGTGAGAGGCAACGGGCTGGGGTGGCAATTCTTGTTGCCCCCCGGCTCAGAGCCTGCACGTTGGAGTTCAACCCGGTGGACGAGAGGGTAACTTCCCTCCGCCTTCGGGTGGGGGAACAGGTCCTGACTGTGGTTTGCGCTTACGCGCCAAACCGCAGCTCAGAGTACCCACCCTTTTTGGATTCGCTCGAGGGAGTACTTGAGAGTGCTCCCCCGGGTGATTCCCTCGTTCTACTGGGGGACTTCAACGCTCATGTTGGCAGCGACAGTGAAACCTGGAGAGGCGTGATTGGGAAGAATGGCCGCCCGGATCTGAACCCGAGCGGTGTTTTGTTATTGGACTTTTGTGCCCATCACAGATTGTCCATAACGAACACCATGTTCAAACATAAGGGTGTCCATATGTGCACTTGGCACCAGGACACCCTAGGCCGCAGTTCCATGATCGACTTTGTAGTTGTGTCGTCGGATTTGCGGCCTCATGTTTTGGACACTCGGGTGAAGAGAGGGGCGGAGCTTTCTACCGATCACCACCTGGTGGTGAGTTGGCTGCGATGGTGGGGGAGGATGCCGGACAGACCTGGCAGGCCCAATCGCATTGTGAGGGTTTGCTGGGAACGTCTGGCAGAGTCTCCTGTCAGAGAGAGTTTCAATTCCCACCTCCGGAAGAACTTTGAACATGTCACTAGGGAGGTGCTGGACATTGAGTCCGAATGGACCATGTTCCGTGCCTCTATTGTCGAGGCGGCTGATTGGAGCTGTGGCTTCAAGGTAGTTGGTGCCTGTCGTGGCGGTAATCCTAGAACCCGTTGGTGGACACCGGCGGTGAGGGATGCCGTCAAGCTGAAGAAGGAGTCCTATCGGGTTCTTTTGGCTCATAGGACTCCTGAGGCAGCGGACAGGTACCGACAGGCCAGGCGGTGTGCGGCTTCAGCGGTCGCGGAGGCAAAAACTCGGACATGGGAGGAGTTCGGGGCAGCCATGGAAAACGACTTCCGGACGGCTTCGAAGCGATTCTGGACCACCATCCGCCGCCTCAGGAAGGGGAAGCAGTGCACTATCAACACCGTGTATGGTGAGGATGGTGTTCTGCTGACCTCGACTGCGGATGTTGTGGATCGGTGGAGGGAATACTTCGAAGACCTCCTCAATCCCACCAACACATCTTCCTAGAGGAAGCAGTGCCTGGGGAATATGTGGTGGGCTCTCCTATTTCTGGGGCTGAGGTTGCTGAGGTAGTTAAAAAGCTCCTCGGTGGCAAGGCCCCGGGGGTGGATGAGATCCGCCCGGAGTTCCTTTAGGCTCTGGATGCTGTGGGGCTGTCTTGGTTGACAAGACTCTGCAGCATCGCGTGGACATCGGGGGCGGTACCTCTGGATTGGCAGACCGGGGTGGTGGTTTCTCTCTTTAGAAGGGGAACCGGAGGGTGTGTTCTAACTATCATGGGATCACACTCCTCAGCCTTCCCGGTAAGGTCTATTGTGCTGGAGAGGAGGCTATGCCGGATAGTCGAACCTCTGATTCAGGAGCTGTGGAACTGTGGACCAGCTCTATACTCTCGGCAGGGTCCTTGAGGGTGCATGGGAGTTTGCCCAACCAGTCTACATGTATTTTGTGGACTTGGAGAAGGCATTCGACCGTGTCCCTCGGGAAGTCCTGTGGGGAGTGCTCAGAGAGTATGGGGTATCGGACTGTCTGATTGTGGCGGTCCGCTCCCTGTATGATCAGTGCCAGAGTTTGGTCCGCATTGCCGGCAGTAAGTCGGACACTTTTCCAGTGAGGGTTGGACTCCGCCAAGGCTGCCCTTTGTCACCGATTCTGTTCATAACTTTTATGGACAGAATTTCTAGGCGCAGTCAAGGCGTTGAGGGGATCTGGTTTGGTGGCTGCAGGATTAGGTCTCTGCTTTTTGCAGATGATGTGGTCCTGATGGCTTCATCTGGCCAGGATCTTCAGCTCTCGCTGGATCGGTTCGCAGCTGAATGTGAAGCGACTGGGATGAGAATCAGCACCTCCAAGTCCGAGTCCATGGTTCTCGCCCGGAAAAGGGTGGAGTGCCATCTCCGGGTTGCGGAGGAGACCCTGCCCCAAGTGGAGGAGTTCAAGTACCTTGGAGTCTTGTTCACGAGTGAGGGAAGAGTGGATCGTGAGATCGACAGGCGGATCGGTGCGGCGTCTTCAGTAATGCGGACGCTGTATTGATCCGTTGTGGTGAAGAAGGAGCTGAGCCGGAAGGCAAAGCTCTCAATTTACCGGTCGATCTACGTTTCCATCTTCACCTATGGTCATGAGCTTTGGGTTATGACCGAAAGGACAAGATCACGGGTACAAGCGGCCGAAATGAGTTTCCTCCGCCGGGTGGCGGGGCTCTCCCTTAGAGATAGGGTGAGAAGCTCTGCCATCCGGGGGGAGCTCAAAGTAAAGCCGCTGCTCCTCCACATCGAAAGGAGCCAGTGGAGGTGGTTCGGGCATCTGGTCAGGATGCCACCCGAACGCCTCCCTAGGGAGGTGTTTAGGCCACATCCGACCGGTAGGAGGCCACGGGGAAGACCCAGGACACGTTGGGAAGACTATGTCTCCCGGCTGGCCTGGGAACGCCTCGGGATCCCCCGGGAAGAGCTGGACAAAGTGGCTGGGGAGAGGGAAGTCTGGGTTTCCCTGCTTAGGCTGCTGCCCCCGCGACCCGACCTCGGATAAGCGGAAGAAGATGGATGGATGGATGGATGGAATTCTGGTATAATATTTGTTGATACTGTGTTTGTTCATGTTGTTTCTCTCTATCTTGTCTCCCTCTTTTGTCCAATAAATTATAGATCCAGGCATGAAAACCAACAATATTTTTGACCATGTGGCTGGACAGGACATGTTTAAGAAAAAAAAACAACTACATAGGAAGAATGAATTGATGAAACCTTCAGTGAGCAAGTACAAACACAAATACAGTATTTATGTTTTAGCTGAACACTGGCGTTGCCTGCAGGGAACACTTGAAAACACCCTTTTAAAAGGAGAACTATGGCAATGATGGTGATTAGGAACCCTGAAAATCTTTCTCTTTCTCTCACTCGCTCACAAACACGTGTTATGGGTCCCCACATCTGCGGTCCCCTCCAAGGTTTCTCATTGTCATCCCATTGGGTTGAGTTTTTTCTTGCCCTGATGTGGGATCTGAGCCGAGGATGTCGTTGTGGCTTGTGAAGCCCTTTGAGACACTCGTGATTCAGGGCTATATAAGTAAACTTTGATTGATTGATTGACATTATTAGCTTATAATACCACGCTAATTACACACACTTACTATCATAAGCACATATGCTTGATGAGATGAATAAATAATATTTTTTTACCATTGTATTTCTGCACTCTATTATATAGCCATTCTATTATCTGATATGGTCAGGTCACACCTCACACAACTTTCACACAAAGTTATCAAGTATTTACAAGTGGCAACCGCCCCGCACACTCAAATTAAAGGAACATCCCTGTTCTTCTCTGAAGGGAGGCAAAACAAATAGTAGTTGTCAACTTGCCACTCATATCTCGCCACTAGTGGATGCTCTATCTCTCAAATTGTGGTATGGAAAATTAAGGAATTGAGAATAGAGCTAACCTACATTGTGTTCTTTGGAGTAAGATAATTGAATTTGAGGAAATGTTTTGTTTTTCATTTAAAATTGTAGCAATTCAGCTCCTCTCTGTTTGATATCTAGGCTTTGACGCAATTGTTTTATACCAAAACTAGTGTTAGCATTAAAAAGTGTTAAAAGGTGACTGTAACTAACAACATTAATAGCATAGTTTCCTGTGCCAGGAGGTACTCTATCTGTAATCCCTGGGGTTTGTTTGTCCGTATGTTAACAACATAATTCAAAAGGTTATGGATGGATTTTGATGAAACTGTCAGGAAAACAGATTAAGACAGCCGCAGTGGAGACAGAATGCTAAACCATATACAACCAGTTGACATGACACTAAAGACTTTATCCCACTATTGTAGCTCGATACATCAGTTAAAGCAAGTGGGGAATGGAAAATGATTTTAGTAATTTTCTCATTATCATCCTCTAAAGAGTATATAGTGCATATACAGACATGAATTGGTTAACTTTAGCATTTTGGTTGATTTTTTGTATACTTTTCGTCAATTCTTATGTGGAATGTGCGCCTCATTAGATGTAGTCTCATGTGTACAGAATGTAAAGCACTATCACAAGTCAAAGGTTAGCTATTCTAATGTCCATTCACCATCGCCTCCTTGTCTGGAAAGCAGCCATTTCA
This sequence comes from Entelurus aequoreus, assembly GCF_033978785.1. Classification (NCBI taxonomy): domain Eukaryota; kingdom Metazoa; phylum Chordata; class Actinopteri; order Syngnathiformes; family Syngnathidae; genus Entelurus; species Entelurus aequoreus. The sequence continues at coordinate 69,310,736 of NC_084734.1, read as the reverse complement.
TCAAAATCAATTTCTGTTAGTCACACAAATTACCCAAAGGAATCTTGGAGAAAACTTTGAATAGCAATCAATTTCACTGCACGTAAAGTAGGCACTGTTTTGCATCGCATATGGTTATGACTAAAGGGACGTAAGTGGAAAGGGCGTCTCTGTTGTTGTTTTTGGTTAACTAATATTTATTATGTAAAATATGAAGTGCAATTACTGGAGTTTAAGAGCAGTTTTTCAATATGTATTTTTATTCTTGCTAAGTTGTTGGTTCAAGTTGGGATTCATGAGAAAACCATTGTTTCATGTATGTATTATATTACTCATTATTTTGTAATTGTCACGCTTGGTGAAGCCCCCAAACCACAAATGGATCCCAAGATGCAGACACAGTTAGGTACTGGCATAAAAACAGTATTTAATGCTCAAGTCCACAAAATATGAGCCAAACGTGGAATGCTACAACGTGCAGCAGAAAACTAAGGTGAAACTAGTGTTGTCCCGATACCAATATTTTGGTACCGGTACCAGTACCAAAATTATTTTGATACTTTTCGGTACTTTTATAAAAAAAGGGGACCACAAAAAAATGCATTATTGGCTTTATTTGAACTAAAAATGTTACGGTACATTAAACATATGTTTGTTATTGCAAATTTGTCCTTAAATAAAATAGTGAACATACTAGACAACTTGTCTTTTATTAGTAAGTAAGCAAACAAAGGCTTCTAATTAGTCTGCTGACGTATGCAGTAACATATTGTGTCATTTTCCATTCTATTATTTTGTCAAAATTATTAAGGACAAGTGGTAGAAAATGAATTATTAATCTACTTGTTCATTTACTGTTAATATCTGCTTACTTTCTCTCTTAACATGTTCTATCTACACTTCTTCTAAAATGTAATAATCACTTATTCTTCTGTTTGGATACTTTACATTAGTTTTGAATGATACCACAAATTTGGGTATCAATCCGATACCAAGTAGTTGCAGGATCTTACATTGGTCATATTCAAAGTCCTCATTTTTCCAGGGACACATTTCCTGAGTTTATAAACATAATATACATTTAAAAAAAAAAACTAAAGAAGCTCTTGTGATGCCAAAAAGTATAGACATAATCATAGTAGTATCGACTCGATACGCTAGTGTACTTGGTATCATTACAGTGGATGTTAGGTGTAGGTCAGTGGTTCTCAAACTTTTTTTGTCATCCCCCACTTTGGACAAGGGGGAGTTTTCAAGCCCCACCTGCCCCCATCGCCCCAACAGAACGCTAATGCCAAGCTTAACATTTTCAAATGTATTGAACATCAAGTAACATCAAGTTGTATACATTCAAACTCAATAACATAAAATAACATCAAGTTCAATAATCAATAAAATAACTGTGCAGCTGTGGTATAACTTGCATCAAGTTCAATATCAAATAAAATAACTTGCATCAAGTTCAATAATAAATAAAACAAAAGTGTTATAACTTGCATCAAGTTCAATAATAAATCAAAAAAAGTGTTATAACTTGCATCAAGTTCAATAATAAATCAAAAAAAGTGTTATAACTTGCATCAAGTTCAATAATAAATCAAATAAAAGTGTTATAACTTGCATCAAGTTCAATAATAAATCAAATAAAAGTGTTATAACTTGCATCAAGTTCAATAATAAATCAAATAACTTGCATCAAGTTCAATAATAAATCAAAATAAAAGTGCCACTTTGCAATCTTTGCAAAAAAAAAGAAAGGAGGAGCTATATGTATTTGGCAAGACAGGGCAAGTGAACATGAGTTTTACAGTACTCCAGCATTAGTGGCTGCAATGAGCCTGTTTTGCACTGCACAGCTTTTCAAATCGGGATTGCAGGCTTGACACTGCCACTGTTAAAACCTCATTGAGTTCGGGGCTGAGCTGCCTTGACGCGAGTGCTTCCCGGTGAATGACACAGTGTGTCCAATGCGCATTTGGCGCAACCCTCTTTATTAGAGCCTGCAGCCCGTTTCTTGACCCTGCCATGGTCTGTGCGCCATCAGAGCAAAAGCCCACACAGTTTTCTCATTTAAGGTCATGTTCTTTGAGAAAACTGTCCATTAGGGATGTGCGTATCGATCCTGTGGTATCGATATATCGATACTCACACGCTACTCATTTGGCATCACTTTTCTGAAAAAAGTATCGATATAAACCAAAAAACGGCGTGTGGGGGGTGCAAGCTAGGGCGCCGCTAGGGATTTTAGGCCCCATGAAAATAATCTTTACAGGGCCCTCAACACAGAAAATGAAAGCATAGTAAAAAAAAAAATCTAAGAATATAATTAAAAAAAAAACAATTAAAGTGAAATTTCCTCCCGTTCCTCGCGCCCCACCTGTCATGTCTCTATTCCCCACCAGTGGGGCGCGCCCCACACTTTGAGAAACGCTGGTGTAGGTCCACCAATGGCGTATCTTTTCAGAGACGTTATAGTACCAAAAATGATTCATTAGTATCGCAGTACTATACTAATATCAATCAATCAATCAATCAATGTTTATTTATATAGCCCTAAATCACAAGTGTCTCAAAGGGCTGTACAAGCCACAACGACATCCTCGGTACAGAGCCCACATAAGGGCAAGGAAAACTCACCCCAGTGGGACGTCAATGTGAATGACTATGAGAAACCTTGGAGAGGACCGCATATGTGGGTAAACCCCCCCCCCCCCCCCCCCTCTAGGGGAGACCGAAAGCAATGGATGTCGAGTGGGTCTGACATAATATTGTGAAAGTCCAACACATCAGCGAAAGTCCTGTCCATAGTGGGGCCAGCAGGAACCATCCCGAGCGGAGACGGGTCAGCAGCGTAGAGATGTCCCCATCCGATGGACAGGCTAGCGGTCCACCCCGGGTTGGGAGCAGAGTACAAAATAAAATAAAATAAACGGCAGATCAACTGGTCTAAAAAGGGAGTCTATTCAAAGGCTAGAGTATACAAAAGAGTTTTAAGATGAGACTTAAATGCTTCTACTGAGGTAGCATCTCTAACTTTTACCGGGAGGGCATTCCATAGTATTGGAGCCCGAATAGAAAACGCTCTATAGCCCGCAGACTTTTTTTGGGCTCTGGGAATCACTAATAAGCCGGAGTTCTTTGAACGCAGATTACTTGCCGGGACATATGGTACAATACAATCGGCAAGATAGGCAGGAGCTTGACCGTGTAGTATTTTATACGTACGTAGTAAAACCTTAAAGTTGCATCTTAAGTGCACAGGAAGCCAGTGCAGGTGAGCCAGTATAGGCGTAATATGATCAAACTTTCTTGTTTTTGTTAAAAGTCTAGCAGCCGCATTTTGTACCATTTGTAATCTTTTAATGCTAGACATAGGGAGGCCCGAAAATAAAACGTTACAGTAATCGAGACGAGATGTAACGAACGCATGGATAATGATCTCAGCATCGCTTGTGGACAAAATGGAACGAATTTTAGCGATATTATGGAGATGAAAGAAGGCCGTTTTAGTAACACTCTTAATGTGTGACTCAAACGAGAGAGTTGGGTCGAAGATAATACCCATATTCTTTACCGAGTCGCCTTGTTTAATTGTTTGGTTGTCAAATGTTAAGGTGGTATTATTAAATAGATGTCAGTGTTGAGCAGGACCGATAATCCGCATTTCTGTTTTCTTAGCGTTGAGTTGCAAAAAGTTAGCGGACATCCATTGTTTAATTTCATTAAACACGCCTCCAGCTGACTACAATCCGGCGTGTTGGTCAGCTTTAGAGGCATGTAGAGTTGAGTGTCAGCAGCATAACAGTGAAAGCTAACACCGTATTTGCGTATGATGTCACCTAGCGGCAGCATGTAAATACTAAAGAGTGCAGGGCCAAGAACCGAACCCTGGGGAACTCCGCACGTTACCTTAACTTTTGAGACACTTGTGATTTAGGGCTATATAAATAAACATTGATTGATTGATTGATAGTCCGAGGTCACATTGTTATGGGAGACACAGTGCATCCTGTCAGTAAGATAAGAGTTAAACCAAGACAAGGCTAAGTCTGACATCCCAATACGCGTTTTGATACGCTCTAATAAAATATTATGATCAACAGTATCGGAAGCGACGCTAAGATCAAGAGGCAGCAACATAGATGAAGCATCAGAATCCATCGTTAGCAATAGATCATTAGTCATTTTTGCGAGGGCTGTCTCCGTAGAGTGATTTGCCCGGATTGAAAAGGTTCACAGAGATTGTTAGACGCTAAGTGTTCATTTAGCTGCTGTGCGACAATTTTTCGAGGATTTTCGAGATAAACAGAAGGTGGGACGCCGGCCGGTAGTTTACCATGAGGTCAGGATCGAGGTTAGGTCTTTTGAGTAGAGGATGAATAACCGCTTTTTTGAATGCTAGGGGAACAGTGCCAGAGGAAAGTGATACGTTTATAATATTTAACACTGATGGACCTAATAATACAAAAAGCTCCTTGATAAGTTTCCCAGGAATTGGGTCAGGTAAACATGTTGTTTGTTTTGTCCCATTTACACATTTTGACAATTCCTCCAATGTTATTTCATCAAAGAGAGAGAAACTATTTTGGAGGGCAGTGTCCGTCGTATATACAGTCGTATCTGTGTTAATAGAACCCAGTTGTAGCTGAGATGCATTGTCTTTAATCTCTTTTCTAATGACTTCAATTTTCTTATTAAAGAAATTCATGAAGTCATCTGCTGAGTGGGTGGAGCTACTAGGAGGAGTCCCTTGTTGGGTTAGCGATGCTACTGTACTAAACAAAAATGTAGGATCATTTTTGTTGAGGTGGATGAGATTTGAGTAATATTTAGCTTTAGCTGAGGTAAGCATGCGTTTATAAGTTATTAAACTATCACACCATGCTTGATGGAAAACCTCAAGTTTAGTCGCACGCCATTTGCGTTCCAGCTTTCTACATGATAATTTCTGGGCTTTAGTTTCTTCTGTAAACCATGGGGTACGCCTTTTAGGGGCCCTTTTTAGCTTTAGCGGTGCTACACTATCAATGGTGTCGCGCAGGGCGTCGTTAAAGTTGTTAGTGAGGTTATCAATAGAGCCCACATAATTTGGGAATGGTTCCATTACCGAAGGCAGTAGGTCAGTAAGAGTCGTCGTTGTGGCAGCATTAATGTTGCGGCTGCTATAGTAGTTATTATTATTATTATTCGTTTGTTGACAAAGAGTCAGAACTTCGAATTTTATAAGGTAATGGTCGGACATTACTTTAGTGTACGGGAGTATCGTAACTTTAGAGGTGGTGACACCCCTGACAAGCACTAGATCTATCGTATTACCGTTGCAATGCGTGGGTTCATTTATTATTTGTATAAGACCACAGCTATCAATTATAGTCTGGAGCGCCACGCATGGAGGGTCCGATGGGGTATTCATATGGATATTAAAGTCCCCCATTATGATTATATTGTCGGCGTGCGTCACTAGATCAGCAACAAACTCTGAGAATTCACTGATGAAGTCCGAATAGGGCCCAGGGGGGCGGTAGATAACAGCCAGGTGGAGAGGCAGCGGTGTGACAAACCTCAAAGTGAGCACCTCAAACGAGTTATATTTATTATTTAGGTTAGGTGTAAAATTATAGTTTTCATTGTATATTAGTGCGACACCCCCTCCCCTTTTAAGAGGACGGGCAACATTTGCATTGGTATAGTTAGGAGGAGATGCCTCATTTAGCGCAAAAAAATCGTCTGGTTTGAGCCAGGTCTCGGCGAGACCAACGACGTCAAGTTTGTTGTCTCTAATGACCTCATTAACTAATAACGTTTTGTAAGATAATGATCTTATGTTTAAAAAGCCCATATTATAGGTAGTGGGCTGTTTTGAGGATTGTTTGTTGAAATTATCCGAAGTAGCAATATTAATAATGTTGCGTTTATTATGCGTAGTGCACTTTAAATAATTTCGACCATATCTAGGAATTGATACGATGGGAATTGTCAGATTGTTTGCTAGATGTTGCGATAAACTGAACGCATCATAGTTAGCCACCTCAGTAGATTGCATGTCTGCCTCTGACACGGTCACAAAAGAAAAAACATTATGTGAGTTGTGTTTTATTTTAAGAGAATTGCTATGTGTGCAGGGATTATCCAGCCTGCCGCCGGCTAGTTCTAGTTTAAATGGCTTCTTACCCGGACACTCCACGCTTCTTTGGTTAGCTTTTCCCTTTGTTGTTAGCCCCGCTCGGCATCCCCGCTTCTGCTTCCGCTCACACCGCTTACGTCGTCTCCATTGGCGGTCACCGCTAGCACTTGACTCCGCTGCTACAAAGGCCACTCGATGTAGCCCGCGAAGTATTCCCATGCTAGCGAGGAGGTCCACCGTACATGCATCTTTCAGTCTATAACGACCCGATCCATCCACATCCAGAATTGTCTGTCGGTCGTTTGTGATCACAGAGTGTTCACGCTTTGAGCCAGCCATGAAATTGACAGAAATGACGGGTGTTTTTTGCCAAATCGCTCTACACTCCCAAGAGCGTCTTCAAGCTGCTGCATAGCAATGCGCCGCCATCTTGAATGTTGAATGAATAATACCAGTATACTGTACAACCCTAGGTGAAACAAAAAATAAAAATGGAACAAAAAAATACTCCATATCAGGGAGGTACACTAGATAGGGCAGGAAGGCCTCAAGTCTTCCGGTATACAAGTCCACACAGAGAAAACCAGAGAAACAATAACTAGACAGCTTCTAAAGATAGTGTCCACATGTTGCTATCAGCCAGTGTCTAAGTTCCCCACACAGGTGTAAATAAACAGAGCCATAATTTTTCCACACCTGCAACCACTTCTGCTATTTCCGCCAGACTCAGGGAGTGACTATGTCTGGAACAGAACAGAAAATAGTATATCCCGATTCTTAAGTTGAACAGTCAGAGGTCGAGTCCACTGTAAGATTTAACTAAATGTATCAGGTGAAACTTATATCGTTGGTATCAGTATTGCAAAAACATCTATTAGTCAGTCCAAATCACGAGCGATCAATATCCCGAACGAGCCTCTGCAATAGTGAGCCTCAATGGAAAAGTTGTCATCCTCTTTATAGGATAAGGGCAAAAAAAAGTTATTTGTGTTCAAAGTTCAGTGATGGTTTGGCCCATTTCTGAGAGAGGCTTAGCTACTTGGTGAGTTTCAAGGTTTATTTTGGGAATGAGGACGTGCAGCTAAAACATTCCTGCCTCTGACGCCATAAATCATGTATTTTGTTCCTTTTACTCGACTTACAATATGTGAACTATGTCTTTGCAATAATCATCAAGACTATAAACAAAATCGAAAAAGCAGCTTACACGCATCCTTGAAGTAACAAGGGGAGAATAGAACACAGGCCTAAGACTTCAAAGTGACCGTTCTTTAATGAAAACAATGAACTACATTCATACTTTTAGTCCACGGGTGTCTCAAGGCCCGGGGGCCAAATCTGGCCTGCCACATTATTTTAAGTGGCCCGCGAAAGCCTGGAAATAATAAAATGCTTAATCTTTTCTTACTCAATATATTTTTTCCCTTTTGACATTAAAAGTCATGTACTGCAAAAAATTGCATATCTTTTAAAATTCAATATTATCTAAATCAAAATATTATGTCATCATGTATCTCAAAAATATTTGTTGTTAAAATAAAGACAAATACTGTACTTAAATATCTGCTTGACTTTTGATTTCAAAACAAATTATCAATCAAATTGTAGACTGTAAAATTGACAATAGATTTTACGGTTAAATTCCGCCGACTGAGTTTCAACTTTGGTACTGTTTTTTTTCCATATAGATTTAGACTTAGACTCAGACAAACTTTAATGATCCACAAGGGAAATTGTTCCACACAGTAGCTCAGTTACAATGATGGAAAGTGTAAGGATGGAAAGGACAAAGCAGGTATAAATAGACTAAATATAGCGTTATAAAATACAATATACATACGTAATATATATATATATATATATATATATATATATATATATATATATATATATATATATATATATATATATATATATATATATATATATTTTTATATATATATATATATATATATATATATATATATATATATATATATATATATATATATATATATATATATATATATATATATATATATATATGTGTATATAAGACACTAAAACATTAAAAAACATTAAAACAAGACTTTACGATTACAAAAAAACTGTCACTGGTATCGTTTTTACATTCCATTTCATTCATTCAATTTTTTGTTTATGCTGTAAAAAAACCCCACTGCTTTTACTGTAAAATTCTGGTGACTGAGCTGCCATTTTTTAAAGTAAATGTTTTTATTGTTTTTTGCAGTTTATGTAAAAAAAAATATATTGCTAATGTATTATATATATATACATTTATAATCATATATTAGTCTTTGTTAAAAGCGGCCCTCTGAGGGCAAACATAACTGCGATGTGGCCCCCACTGAAAACGAGTTTGACACCCCTGTTTTAGTCTAAGCAATTAATCTAGTGATTTCAAGCCAAATGAAATGTAGAGCAAATAGGTATTGTGAGAATGAGATATTTTTAAGAGTTATTTCTTTATTAATAGTCATGTTTAAAGCAGCTAACATTTCCCATGTGTACACTTTGTACTTGTATCTTATGTCCGCTAGTAAATGGTAAATGGTAAATGGGTTATACTTGTATAGCGCTTTTCTACCTTCAAGGTACTCAAAGCGCTTTGACACTATTTCCAAATTCACCCATTCACACACACACATTCACACACTGATGGCGGGAGCTGCCATGCAAGGCCCTAACCACGACCCATCAGGAGCAAGGGTGAAGTGTCTTGCTCAAGGACACAACGGACGTGACTAGGGTGGTAGAAGCTGGGGATTGAACCAGGAACCCCCAAGTTGCTGGCACAGCCACTCTACCAACCGTGCCACGCCTTCTCCCTGCAACTCTGTGTTTAACCTTGAAGGCTGCATTTCTTTCTGGGTGGGAGGGTGCTGTTTTCATACTAAATAAGCTGACTCTTTCCATTTGATTTTCAGACCACTTCTCGATGCCGCTATTAACACATTGCAAGGCTGGTCTCCTAAAGCTTTAGTAAAACTTGGTAATATTCCTATTCTGTCTTGATGGTCCTTCTTACTCAACATATATGTCATCCGAAAGAATTTGGAATTGACCAGTGACTGGTCTGACGCAACAGTATATCTTTTAAAATATTTTAACAGTAACGGTAAAACCACAAGAAAAATGACAGGAGAAAGCATATAACTGGCACAAATAAACACTGAACTCCAGCATAATCTTACCGCCCAGTGAGAGGGTAACAGACAGGTGGATATGTCACAACAATGTGTGACAATTTCAAAAAAAGTTTATTAACAACATTAATAGGGTTAGCAGCTCATGATAACAATCAAACTTAACTTAACTTTAACATTGAGAAAAAAATATAATCAGCTGTCAGGACATTTTTGATTGCTCTGAAATTGGGATGAAACAATGTGCACCTCTCAGCCCGCCAAGGCAATGACCTGTCAACAAGCTACCCTATAGAGCGCAACTAAAGCTTCTTCTGATCCTCCTCCACCTCCTTCCTTCGCTCTTCCGACTCTCTGGGGGGATGTACCCTCAGCGCAGTGTGCATCACGCCCTCTAGAAGAGCTATTTTCAGGAGGGGGAATGTTGCAAGTTTGTTCCCCTTCTGATTTCCACCTCTTTTCATCTTCCCCCCTTCATCCCTTGTGGGTTTTGAAGTGTTGCAGATATATCATACTCTCTGCTCAACACAACCCACCCAAAATGTAAGTCCTCAGAACGTCAGAGAAAGTTCGCCAGAAGGTATAAGCGGATTGTCTTTGCAGCCTCTCAGCTGTTGGATGAAAGGGACTGTGCTGCTTGTGTTTATGACAAACGTTGGGTGCAAAGTATTTACTTTCAGATGTGACTGTGTTTTTGTCTCCTGTTATGTCATCTTAAAAAACATCTGAGAATGCTTACTGCTTAAGTGTGTAGTTCTACTGAAGTGGATCCTGTAACCATGTACAAAAGTAGACGACTTGTTTGGGTTCACGTTTATACTGCACACTTTCAGCCAAGTGTTGCGTATCTGGAGAGAACAGAAGATGAGGGATACTTGTACAAGACAAAGGGTACTGTTTGTGTGTGTGTGTTTGTGTGTGTGTGTTTTTTTTCTCTGGGACTTATCTGTAACTAAAGTGGCAGGTCTGATCTTCTAAAGGTCATTCATGACATCAGGACCTGGATACTTAGGTCTTGATGTGTATTGGTGTTGATGGCAGCCCGTTGGTGACAAGTCTCTCTCAACACACAAACGTACAGCACACAAATACACACTGCATACACAACTTTCTGATATTAAGTTTGTCTGAAAAGGGCAATCCCGACTAATTCACTGGCTTAACCGTTGACCAATGGAAACAGTCGGTAAAAGCTTTCAGGTTGTGTGTGTGTGTGTTTGTGTGTGTGTGTGTGTGTGTGTGTGTGTGTGTGTGTGTGTGTGTGTGTGTGTGTGTGTGCGTCGGCGTGTGATTGAGTCTGACAGTCACTTTCCCAGTATAGAAGTTGTGATGGGTACATTCCAGGCCAAAGTCAAGAGAACCATCCTCTCCCATTTTATTTTGCTGTTGGTTAGATTTTAAAAAACAGTTAAGCATTCGGCAAAAAAAAGGCTTAACTTTAAACTCTATTGATTGTGTCAGTGACTTCCCTGTTATGTTAGAAGTGATGTCATTGTCTGTCATATACGTATCGTAGCATGATGTTTGCATGCATATAATTATCTAATTCCTGATACTGTCAATTCTGAAAGTAACAACTTTAGCTGATTTGAATAGGACTATTCTGCAGGTACTTCAAGGTTGTTGTTGAGGTTGTTGCTAAACCAGTAGTTCCCAACATCTCCCATTAAAGGACCCATGCCTGTCCAGATGACCAAAGTTTCTGTTTAAGACGAATACATTATCAATCAATGTTTATTTTTCAATGTATCTATCTATCTATCTATCTATCTATCTATCTATCTATCTATCTATCTATCTATCTATCTATCTATCTATCTATCTATCTATCTATCTATCTATCTATCTATCTATCTATCTATCTATCTATCTATCTATCTATCTATCTATCTATCTATCTATCTATCTATCCATCCATCCATCCATCCATCCATCCATCCATCCATCCATCCATCCATCCATCCATCCATCCATCCATCCATCCATCCATCCATCCATCCATCCATCCATCCATCCATCCATCCATCCATCCATCTATCTATCTATCTATCTATCTATCTATCTATCTATCTATCTATCTATCTATCTATCTATCTATCTATCTATCTATCTATCTATCTATCTATCTATCTCTGTTCTTTCAGCATTTTCTGAAGCAGAATTTAACTCAAGGTGCAATTCCAGGCTCACCGGCAAGTGGACACGCCCTGGCGCCCGCCAACCACTGTACCAGCTGTGGGTAAATAGTGGGCACATGGGGATCGGCCATGGTAGAAAACCTATCTAGGAGAAGGTCACTCCAAACAAAAACCACAGGCGTTGCTCACGCCTGACTCCACACCGTATACCATCTGAGGGCGGATGAAGGCTTTAAGCCTGAAACTGCCAGAGTATGGCTGTGAGGAGCTGCGCCCCGCAGTCATTATTGATGCGCAATATATAGCTTCCATGGAGACACAAGAAACCGATAATCCTATACTTCCAGCGTCGGGTTTTCGCAGGAGCCACGCAGCAGACGTGGGAGGGTATTGTGACGACTGGACCAGCAAACCCTCTACACCAGGGAGGGAGGGTTCAGTCTGATCACAGCGCACTGTCCAATGCACTCTTGCGCTGTAGGACGACATGTAGTATGGCAACCTACAACGCAAACACAGTGAGGGGACAGGCATGGTTGGAAGAACTGGCACACTGTGCAGAGGAAAAGGGAGTGGAGATCCTGGCAGTCCAAAAGCATAGGGGAGTGCACATGGACCAGCCAATTAACTATCACAGAGTGGAGGGGTGCACTTTAATCACCTCACCTACATGCCGCAATGATGCCCAAGCAGCAACGGATGGCGTGGGACTCATAGTAAGCCCCCGAGCATGTAAGGCCTTCCGTAAGGTGCAACCACACTCCAACAGTATCCTTAGTGCCGATTTTGAGGGAAACCCAGTAACAACGATCATGAATGTGTACTCTCCCACCAAAGGTTCTACGATCACCTAGGAACAGCGATCCACCAGGTGCCTGCTCACAACGTCCTAATAATCCTTGGGGACTTCAATGCAAGACTTGGACCGGAAGATGCACTCTTCACGTACCACGACAATACCAACCGCAACAGAGAACATCTAGCTGCCCTAGATGTGACCTACTGGCCGCCAACACCCTGTTCCGTAAGAGGATGGGCAAGAGATGGATGTTCCAGGACCGAGCCACCAGTATGTGGCGCTAACTGGACTATATACCGGTAAGAAAGATGTGGAGGAAGTCCATCTTGAATGCAGAGTCCTACAGCTAATTCGACTCTGTAGGCTCTGATCATGTTGGAGTCGCTACAAGGCTGCACCTGAGCTTGAGGGTCCCGAAGAGCTCCGCAAGGACCCGGCCTGACTGGGAAGCCTTTGTGGGACACCCTGAACTCTCGGCCAACTACACAGCGCAGGTGAGAGCCCACCTACATCTGCTGGTCAAGGAAGGGGAGCCAACAACCTATAAGCAGTTATTTTCTGCTAACGAAGAGACAACCAGGAAATGGGTGCCGACCAAGGGGAGACTGAGAGCCTCCAATAAATCCAAACACCCGGAAGTTGTCCGAGCGCGGGCGCATGTGGCAGAGGCACGCAGAAACTGTGAGAAATCAGTGTGAGAGGTCAATGACTTCAAATACTTGGGTTCCTGGATGAACTCCACAGAACAGGACCTTAAGGTCAGGAAGGCGCTCGCGTGGAGGGCCCTGAACGCTATGTCAAGAGTGTGATGCTCGATTCTCCCCCGACACATAAAGCTGAGCCTATGCCACGCCACTGTGGAGCCTGTCCTCCTGTATGGCTGCGAAATCTGGACCCTGACACACACCCTGCAGAAGTCCCGAGATGGGTGCTACATCAAAATGCTACGAGCTGTTCTGAATATGAACAAGAACATCCACATCACCAAGGAGGACCAGTACGGGCAACTGCCGAGGATCAGCAAGAAAATAGCAGCTTGAAGGATGAGGCAGGCCGACCACTGCCACAAACATTGGGAGCTCTTGGCCAGCAGGCTGGTCCTATGGGAACCAACGCATGGGCATCGATCGCAAGGACGTCTCGCCCTAACATAGAAAGATGTGGGAGCTTAAAGCTCTTCGGAGTTGACCGGGTGTATGGAGAACCGGAGGGATTGGATGGAAGCTCGTCTGAGGATGACTGAGAAAATTCCAGCAATATAGTATCAGTAGTAGAGGATGCACAATTGAACACTAGCGGCTTCCCTTTTTCTTCTTTGCTTTTTGAGCGCTGGTTTGTCCGCGACAGAGCTTGTACTTGCGAGTGTGTAGTGGAACCTACACTTCCAGGTTTACGATATGAAAACTCCTAAACTCCATAAAGTAGCCACTAGTGTGTCAGCTCCAAGAAGGAGCCACAAAGTCGTGGTGACACCAGCGTGGCAAAAAGTGACAATACTACAACACGCAATGTACAAAATATTTTTCCACAGCTTCTGACTGACTATTTTTTTTGCTAATTTCTTAAAATTCTGAACAAAAACAACATGATTCGGAATGACAATGCTAGAGAAACACATATTACGCAACATTAAAATGCCTCCAGTCCTTTGAAGGTGACGTCTGCAAATGTGCTGGACTCTATTTTTAGTGGGAATTTTACCTGTAGACATAAACTTTAGATTCACAGCTATTAAATAAGTGTCAATATTGTCAGCATTGGATGGGCCTTTTAAATCGCCACACAATGTCCTTCCCCTCTTTGCTCACGCTTGTCAATTCAACACAGAAATATGACACAATTGCACAGACAACCCACTGAAAACGTGTCCGCCAGCAAAACCATTCCCTTATTTTTTTCTAATTCATTGCTAATGCAAATTTATGGAAACTTCATGTTTCTTTAAGAATGTGAATAGAGCCGATTTTTTCTTTTCTCAGCAGGTAAGAAACAAAAAGATTTACAAAACTGCAACAATAATTGGAACACATACTTATTTTGTTAAATAGAAAGAAGAAGGGCAAGAGTAATGTACATCTTTGTACTTCTCGTTGTCAGTCTATAAGGTATTTTTTTCAATATTGGATTAAAAGACCCTTAAACCTCATCTCTCCTGTCTAGTTTATTATGTGCATTGATGCAGACAGTTTACCTAAATTAAAGCATAAAAAAGAGGGAAATTCAAGGGCTTTCTCCTAATATTATAGCCTTTTTTTCAGCCATGGGCCCCTGAAGCTTGAAGCACAAATGCCAAACAGAGACAGAATGGGCTTATTGAACTTCACCATGGCAACAGTTCTCCACCACAATCACCCAGGATGCTTGTTGCTATGGCACTATATCTCTTCGTTCAAACCTTCGGAGATTCTTGATACAGAAAGGTGCCTTTTGTCAAGCTTTTGCAAAATTTTTAGTGACTTTTTCGTGTATCCTCCATAAAACAGAACAAGAATGACAATGCCTTCCCCCACCTACCAATCACAAAACAGTCTATTTCCATTTTCCTTGCTGATGAGTGCACTCTCATACCATCCTTATTACCAGAAAGGAGTTCAGCACAAGTTCACTCTTATATTACTCAGATTCTGACAGCAGCAGCGCTTGTCACTAAGGTAGAACACGGAGCAGATAATAGGGGCACAGCAAAATGATCCAAATCACACTTGTGTATATTGGCTGTGTCCACAGAAGGACTGACATCCATCGATGGTGGGAGTCAAAGGTGCCAGTCTACCAGCTGTGCCTTGTTGATGTTTTGGCACAACATGGATGTACTGATGAAAGGAGAGAAAAGTAGTCAATTCCGTGTACATCTCCTGGGAAAGACTATAGCTTCCTCTGCGGTGGACATTTTGTTTTTGTTATATTTCTTTTGTCAGAGTT
This sequence comes from Entelurus aequoreus, assembly GCF_033978785.1. NCBI lineage: Eukaryota > Metazoa > Chordata > Actinopteri > Syngnathiformes > Syngnathidae > Entelurus > Entelurus aequoreus. The sequence goes on along the minus strand of NC_084734.1, from coordinate 69,295,628 downwards.
ACACATTTCGGGAAAAATCCACAAATGTCCTCTGCAGAGAATGTTGCGCTGTCAAGAGGATTAGCGTGTTCAGCTAAAAAAAAAACACTGAATTTGAATGCACTAAATTTGGGGTGGGCTTTTCGCTGATAGGGAGATGTTTGTATTTACACGATGAGTCGGTTGTGTTTTGACCTCCGCCGATCCCCTGAGGCCAACTCACCGAACCCCTAGGGTTCGATCGAACCCAGGTTAAAAACCACTGAGTTAGAATATTTAAATGCAGAGATTACAAGAAGCTGATGTATGGAACCTGCTCAGATGTTCCCATCTGCTGAGTAGTGCATATGCAAAATGACCAGTTTTTGTACACTGCACCACGTCATAAATGCACTAGATGACGAGGCAATCCAGATTATTTTCAGACAGATCAGATGGTGGGGTTGCTCTCGATGACTGAGGGTCAGCCGTGTGGTTTTGGAGTAACAATGGCAGCTTTGTCGCCGTTTGTGATTGAGCATCTGTTTAACAGGACGTCCGCGCCAGAGAAGTTTTTGTCCAAAAGTCGCCCTGGGTGGTCAGTCCAACACAAATGTATTGCAGTCACACAACACAGTATAAAATAATACACTTAGAAACCACTTATAAAGTCATACCAAAGACTATAAAAATGGGACCCATTACCTCAAGTGTTGGAATTGGGGGTTAAATCACCAAAATGATTCCCGGGCGCGGCCACCGCTGCTGCTCACTGCTCCCCTCACCATCACCCCTCACCTCCTTGGAGGTGAGGGGTGATGGGTGAAATGCAGAGGATAATCTCACCACACCTAGCGTGTGTGTGACAATCATTGATACTTTAACTTTTAACTTTTGAAAACCACACCTAAATTCGCTCAAGAAATGGCAACAACACGAGTATCCAACTGCAGCCCAACCAGAAGCGTGCACGTGCAATAGAGGTATCGAAACATAACACGGTTTATCTCAGGGCAATCAATCGATTACAACTGTACTGTTTACAAGCAGTCCAGTTGCTATCGATTGAATGCCCTGAAATGACAATGACCTGTATGAATAAGAACATTCATAAACATGACATTGTTTAGTTTTACCTGAATCGATACCTGGTAGCACCGATGGAATTTGGTGGTTGCCTATAAAAGTACCGAATTTGGTACCTGTCCCTAATACAGAGTGGCATTATAGTCCTTTTATCTCAGTGGATGTTTCCAGGTGTCTCAATTGAAGCAAAAATAATAGATTTGATAGTTTTCTGCAAGTCTATTTTCTCATTTTATTATGTGTGGTGTAGACAGCATCCAAACTTCAAGTGCAATATACTGTTGCACCATCTCAGGCACTAGACTTTTTCCAGATTAAAGGTTTGTTAGAGCAAAAGTACTAGGAATGCCCACATTCAAGGGTTGCTCAACCCAGAGTGTGCATCTTGCATGAAGGCGTGCAGATACAGACTTAAAGGGGAACTGCACATTTTTTGGAATTTTGCCTATCGTTCACAATCATTATGAGAGACAAGACCACACGTGTTTTTAATTTGTTTTTATTCTAAAGATGATAAAACTGCTTGGAAGGTGCGGCTAATGGGAGTCACCGTTGTTGCCTTCAAAGCCCTTCATCAATGTTTGGAATACACACTGTAAGTTTATGTATAATGTATTTTTGGTCATTTTAATCATTGCCGGAATTAATTATTCGGCGCATTTATTTCCGTTTCCATAGCAGCACCCGTCTGACTTCTGGCAACAATCCCTTCCGGATACAAACGCGCGAGTGTTTTCTAAACATGGCAGACTTGGTAGCAAAAAACAAAGACAAATATTTTTTGGACAAATGAGGATTCACAACCTTATCTTTTTGAATCTGAATTCATGGAGGATGAACTACTGCTTCTAGAAGCCAGTACGAAAGACGAGTGAGACGTTGACGCAGACGGAAGCCGACAGAGTGAGGTGAAAGTGAATCGAAGCTTCAAAATGTGGAACTTAAAGACCAGCTATTTCGACATAAATGGAATGCTTAGCCATAATTTACTGGAAAAAACGGACCAAATAGACAACTAACTGTCCATCGAGTGAGTCACACTCTATATTGATCATGATACACGCAGCACGTCATGGGTGGATCATGACAGACAGCATATTTTCTAGCGTTTTCTATTCGGGCTCCAGTACTCTGGAATGCCCTCCCGGTAACAGTTAGAGATGCTACCTCAGTAGAAGCATTTAAGTCCCATCTTAAAACTCATTTGTATAATCTAGCCTTTAAATAGACCCCCCCTTTTTTTTTTAGACCAGTTGATCTGCCGTTTCTTTTCTTCTCTCCTCTTCTCCCCTGTCCCTTGCGAGGGGGAGTTGCATAGGTCCGGTGGCCATGGATGAAGTGCTGGCTGTCCAGAGTCGGGACCCCGGGTGGACCACTAGCCCGTGCATCGGTTGGGGACATCTCTGCGCTGCTGACCCGTCTCCGCTCGGGATGGTTTCCTGTTGGCCCCGCTGTGGACTGGACTCCCGCTGATGTGTTGGATCCACTGTGGACTGGACTTTCACAATGTTATGTCAGACCCACTCGACATCCATTGCTTTCGGGGGGGGTGGGGGGGGCTTCTGCTTTATGGCTTCTGCTTCGAACTCATCGTCATTTGGCACCCTCGTTGCCCCAAAATGTCTCTGTCAAACACGAGAAAAGTGAACATAATCCTTTTGAATAGTTTTTACCTCTGTTTCTTACGGTTTGTTGGGTTAGCACTGGATTGATACGTGGACATGACTCAGGAGGTATTTGATACCTTGAAGAGTTTCTATGTTGTGCTTTTGGTTCAATCCCAGAAAGACTGTGCTTTAAAATTTAATCCTGGCTTTGTAAATACACTGAGGCCAAGTCTAAACTCATTGTGCTTTTGAAGCTGCACCAATTTCCTCAGAATTTTCAACAAACTTGAAGTGTTTTGTTCGTTTTCAGATTGTGCCTGTTTTATTTTTGGCCAAAGTAAAACAAAGAAAACATTCTGGAGTTGTCTTTATTTTTAAGTTATCATGCCATGATTTTACCATTCCCACTTGGGAATAGATTTTCCTCCATGCGGCCCCTGAGCTAAAATTAGTTTGACACCCCTGGTTTAAACCGTCTGTCTGCAAGATGTTGCTTTCTGGAGGCGTTCCCAGATTGCTAATGAAACCACACCCACTCTCTCCAAAATTATCATAATGTATCTTTTAAAAATGCACATGATTTAAATGTATATATTAAAGACTTCACCACTATTATTTTTCGAGACTCTGTCGAAAATAAACTTTATAAACATTATAAAGATTCACCCGGGTACTACATTAGATACACCTGACACTCGGCGATCAATTCAGAGAGTGCACTGAAACAGCTGCTTTTAGTAGCATTTATGCCACTGCATGTCACACGTCGATGTAATTGTGCGCATGCCCCGATTTGATGAAGATAATATTTCATCATACCATATTTGTGTTTCCTCACTGCCTGAAGCAGCCTGGCTGAGAGCTTGACTTAATGCCCAAATAAGTTCTTCCACTTTGCTTTGACATCACAATGTAGCCAGACTGTCCTCCAAATCTGGAACCACACATAAACAAGTTGACGATTTTAAGTACCTCGGTTCCTGGGTCATGGATTCCGGTAATGACTTCCGTACCAGGAAAGCCCAAGCCTGGAAAGCATGTAATAAAATAGACAGCATATGGCACTCCAACCTGCCCAATTCACTTAAGCTAGACCTCTTCAAGTCTACCATCGAACCCATCCTCATGTACGGCTCCGAGACCTGGACCCTCAATGCGCGCCTTCAGAAACACCTTGACAGTTGCTATACCAACCTGCTTCGAAGGGTTCAAGGCTTGTCGTGGCAGTCCCATCCCACCTTTGACCAAATATACGGCAACCTACCTCGAGCAAGCACCCGTCTGAGCCAACGCTGCGCACAGTTTGCTGGTCACTGCTTCTGTGCCAAGACGGAGTTGATATCACAGCTCCTCCTTTGGAAACAGTCCACCAGGGGTCGCCTCACCTAGCCCGAAGTAATCGCACGTAACACTGGGATCCTTGTTTCAGAGCTAGGCTCTGCCATGGCGGAGGATTGTGCAAGGTCTCTCGGCTACGGCTGCACATTGATGGTGATGATGGTAGCCAGACTGCAAAACCCCGCGAACAGAGGCATTGAAAACGGCGTGCAAGCTCAGTAATGAGTAGTAAGTGTTCAGAAAGTCTACTAAAACTTGCAATCATCTGGCCTAAATCAGCAATATTTTTAGAATAATTACAGTCCTTTAAATCTTTGTTTGACTCTCCTTATGTGTCTACTTTTAAGCACAATTTGCATGAGAGTCGACTAATGTGTGTCATCATAGAAAGCGTGCACCTTGTGTTCTTTGAGTCATAAGAACAGTATTTTCAAGTTTTTGTTTACAGCATTTAAACAAGGTCCAGACGAAAAAGGTCCAGAAAATCTGATGTAGGACTCTGTGTTCTATTCGTTTCACAGACATCAGAGAGCATCGGTTTCCGGGATTCTGATGTATTTTTACACTTTCAAGTGTTTGTTTGAGTAGCAGGTATAAAATGTGTCCTCTGCTGTCTTATTTTCAGCACACCTGGAGGGGATTCTGCGCTGCTTTTCAACATACTCTTTGTCAGAAGTGTTTTTCCTGATTCGGTTCGCTACTTACCCACCTCTGCTTTTCATCCCTCTCTCCAGGACCTACTGTACCCTCCATACCTCTTTTCATTGGAGTGCTTTACCCATAAGTAATGGGGATTTTGTTTCTTTGTTGGCGAAAGGTTGCTCTGCTGAGGTAGTTATGCCTCCCCATGTAACCTCTCCCTCTTCTATATCGTCCTCTTCTCCATCCTGCCCAGTGTTTTTCTTATTTTCAAATCTGTAAAGAGCCACGGTGCAACATTGAGTTCCGATAGATGCCTGAGGAGAAATACAAGAAAAGCCAAAGTTTGTTTTATAACCGCCATAATCCTAAAAGCTTGCGCCCATGAACCTGGATCAATTCCCTGCACTGCATCCTAATATTGAAAGCTGGCCTGAGGGCTAAGGAAATTTGGACTTACAAAAGAAGAGTGAAGAAGTAGAAAAACATGCTGTGAGAAAGATGGAGACACACAAACACAAGCCTCTCACCAGAATCTCATGCTGCTAAAACATGTATGTTGTAATTTGATTTTCCAACGCTGTCATTTATAGATGAGCTGGCTGGCTGTGAGGATGAGGCCCGTGGAGCCATAATACTCCTGGACACCAGTGAAGATAACGACAATCACGCCTGCTGGGAACGGCACTTCATCACTGTCAGGTTTGGGCAGAATTCAATTTGCAGTTGTCGAACTTGCACCGCTTTCTATCTGGCCACATCTGGATTGTGAGGCAGGCAGGCGCAGACACACATTTACAACGCACACAAACAAAAAGGCCGCGTGCTTTTTGTTATTGTGTGCCTCTTACAGTAGACAGGCAAAGATAACTGCTGCTCAGCGTGAGAATAAAACGGGATTGATGGAGCAGAAAAAGCAGCGCTCAAATTGTTTTACATTTGATCAGCACTTTTTGTCAGCCTAATTTGCTGACAGTGTCGTATGAATGATGTATGTATCGGTAACACAATAAAATGGAAGATCACGACAGAAAAATGGCACATTTCCAATTACAGTTTAAAAGCAGATACACTTTGAATAGCACAGCACATAATATGCAATCCTTAGTTAGAGGCTCATTTTACTGGAAGCTGAAAGTGTTTGTGTGTGTTTTCATAACAACAGTTAAAATAAAAAGAACAATTGAATGGTTGATTATAATGTGATGCTAGACGAATTTCAAGTTATGGAGACGTATTAAAGGTAAATAATATAAATGATAAATGGGTTATACTTGTATAGCGCTTTTCTACCTTCAAGGTACTCAAAGCGCTTTGACAGTATTTCCACATTCACACATTCACACTCACATTCACACACTGATGGCGGGAGCTGCCATGCAAGGCGCTAACCAGCACCCATCAGGAGCAAGGGTGAAGTGTCTAGCCCAAGGACACAACGGACGTGACTAGGATGGTAGAAGGTGGGGATTGAACCCCAGTAACCAGCAACGCTCCGATTGCTGGCACGGCCACTCTACCAACTTCGCCACGCCGTCCCAAGGTGCTGTGCAACTTCCTCACAGTAGGGTTGTACAGTATACCGGTAATAAAAAGTATCGCTGTACTAATCAATTGAAATCGGTACTATACCACCTTTGAAAAGGACCGCTCTATCATCTTTATTTATTTATTTATTTTTTGTCCTGTCCAGTGTTGCGTTGACCAGCATTCCTCCAATGGGGAATTCAAATTGCTAGTCTCTCCCAGATTATTTTTATGGCAATACGCTGATGTTTATATTCAATCTCCAGGCAATAGTTGGTATTTTGTAGTTTATTCTCAAAGCTTAGAGGACAAACCTGAGACCAACCCAGCACCCAAGCGTTCCCTAGCCCGGTTCAGATCAGTCTACCAAAACCCCGGAACTCCTGTCTACTTCCTCCTTCTCCTGTCCTCCCCACCTGCTGTTTCCCCAGTCTAGCTGTGGTCCTTATCTTAGGAATGTAATGGCAGTCTCAACAAAGACAGCGCTCTGACTCTAACCAAGGACACTCGAATCCAAGCACTTTGTACCACACGAGACATTAGCTGATGTAAATATGACTATAGGAGTTTTTAGAAAGAAGTAACACTTAAATATGGATATGCTTCCAACAAGTCCCCCTTTAAGATCTTCTAATAAGATCTTTATTACTTGTACAAAACTTATAAAGCACGCCCCACATTAAAGTAGGTGCTGTTTTTTTTCTTTAAGCAAGCTAGCAATCAAACAACAGCTTATTTACATGGGAGATAGATGGAAGGAGTCCCCGTCAATGTCGTCATGCTCAGGGAAGTAAACCAACAATTCTCGAAAGTCTTAAAGTTACCACTTTGCTAGACCCCCTTTAGTGACACTTAGCCCAAGGGGCGATAAAGCAACCGCATGAGGCTATGATGGCCAAAAAAACTCAGAATGGAGACCAAGACAGACTTAATTAGGTCAGTCCACCTGCCTAATGTGTCCCTAGACAGGGCCTCCAGGCCCTTTAAGGCCCTCTGAACTGAGCCATCGGGGGCAGTGTTGTTAGGAATGAAGGTACAGCATTGGTCCCCAAACATTGCACACACTCCTTCTTCCTTGGCTAGGATGCGGTCAAGGGCTATGCGGATCTGAACGGCCCTGAGGGAGGTCGGGGCAAGTTGTTCAGCAAGTCCCTCAACGGCGTCATGAGTCAGGTTGGTTAGTCTCAACGGCGGCGGGGAGTTAGAGAGGCCGCTGAAACAGGAGTTCCAAGGGGTGTTAATTTGGTGAGTGGGGTCAACAGTCCAACCATAGCACAAAGCCCAACGGCTGACGTCGGGATTCTAATGTACAATCTGTGCTTCCCACAACACCAGAATAAGTCAGCTCGTGCCTAAGGGCCTATCCTAGAGCCATCTATCAGTGTGGTGCACCAGTAACGGTTGATGTCACCCAATTTGTTGGGGGGACGGAGAGGGTCCTGTAATTTGAAAACGCGTGTAATTAAGCTTTTGGGCCACAAAGGGAAGAAGTCGGGTGGCATTGTCAACAGAAGGGTACACATGTCAGTCAACTTAAAAGGGGCGGGGTAAGTGTGGGAAAAGGGACGTCCAGCGGAAGAAGCAACACAGTCACCCAGGTTTTGGCATCCACCTGAGCCACAGGTTGTCTGCACCCGCTCCTAAGGTCAAAGGTCAAAGTTACTAGGCCTTCGGTGGTGATGTCATTAGCACGCACGGATGTGAGCCTTTGAAACACCACCGAGTTGGGGTGGTACTTTAGGTGCTACAGAGGGTGTAGAGGTAGTTAACGCCCTCTCAAGGACATTAATTTGAATAATTCCTTTAGAGTCTGTATCAGTCAGGTCAAGCCCCAAAACAACATAAAAGGGACGATGGGCACAACTTACCAGAGTATGTTGTCTGCATCCGACACCAATGGTTCAGGGTTGAGTCGTAACAAATATAGAGGTTATTACCACGGTAATAGCTATTGTGTCCCCCGTAATTAATCACACTGCACAGGTCAAAAAATAAGTCTTGCTATCCCCTTTGACCCAGTCTATTTAAAGTCCGCTGTATGTTCTTAGACACTTGTCAGTCACTGTCGTCAGGAAGGATGAACTGAGACACAAAGACAGTAGAACACGCCCAAGCACCAGTCCGTCAGGGAACACTAGTCGGGTGTAACATACTGCCTTTCGTCAATCAATATCAGAGTAATTTAGGTAACAAAACGGGGATAAACATCAAACTTTTCACTTAATGTAACGAGTTATGCTGAAAACAAGCAAGAAAAACTAAGAAACATTTAGCATACTGGATTGGTCTCACACAAGGATATACAATATAGAAGTTGAAAAGAGTAATGTAGGTAGAAAATCTCTCTCGTCTCCTGGGCTGAGGGGCAGATGTTGTGGCGATGTCAGCAATGACATCCGCTGGTAATCTGTCAGGTTCTTCAGCTGTAGTGCAGAGGGAGAGGTGGTACCAGGTGTCCCCTCCACCAGCCAGTCGAAGGGCGTGGGACGTCCGTTCCATGACCTTGAAGGGACCAGTCCACCTGAGCTCCGTCCACTTGCGTTTGATGACCTTGATCTTGACCCTCTCAGCGGGCGGAAGGGAATCTGTACAGAAGAACTGGCACACAAATTCTGCAAATTTTTGTGTAAAATACCATTTTGGTTTTACGCTGAGTCCTCCTTCCATGGGGGGCTGCTGGTCCTGTGAATGGCTGACCTGTATGCAGCTCATAGGGTGAAAAACTCAAAGGGCGGTAAAACAGTTTTATTCACGGACCTTCGAATGATCATCAACACTAATTGCAACATGTCAATTCAATTAAATTTGGTCTGTGCACAGATTTTAGCCAATTAGTTTTTGATGTTCTGGTCCATCCTTTCAACCTTGCCTTGGGACTCAGGATGGTACCCCAAACCTGTGTTCTAGTCCGAAAGCCTTTTCGACCAAGGCTAAGTGAGTATTTTTTTTAAATGGTTGCCCTTGTCTGACTTAATCTTTTTGGGGAAACCATGTCACTAGGTCATTCACAAGTCATTTAATTACTGATATTGCATCCTCTTTTGAGGTTGTTGTTGCTACCGGCCAACCACTGTGATTGTCAACACAAGTCAGTACGTACCTTTTCCTTTGTACCGTATTGATCATATCAGTGAAATCAAAGACTATACATGGTTCACCCTCACCTCCTCCATATTCTAAATTTGATATACTAAAGTACTATCGATGTGTAAAATCATTATTTTCAAATTAAAATTAATTATAACTTCTTATCCACGGGAAAAATGTTAAAACTATGGAATGTGTCAGAGTCGGATGATTGTCGATTTTGTTCCAAGGAGTCTGTATCTACCCTCAGTCACCCCCTTCTGTTTCTGAAAAAAAGGACTGTGTTAGTCATACTATCACTTTCAGAAACATCTAAGAAAAAGGTCAGCTAATAGTCAAGTAGCGGAGGACAGGTCATGTTTGAGGTCAATGAAAGTCTCTTTAGCCTCTATGGTCCACTGGGGGGTGGTGTTAGGGTAGGGGACCCCTTAGCAATATCACAGATAACTCAAACTCAACTAAACCCTATCTTTTATGTAATTTATTCAATATGGTGAAAGTAACAAAATATGCTTATATTTATATTGTCACCAATAGTAGAAAAATACTACCCTTATGGCGGATGCTTTAGCAATAGTATTTTGAATTTTTACCACACCTGGTAGCCCCAATAATTCATTAAGTCAAGCTCATGTTGTAGAAAGTTGAATGATGCGGACACGTTTGTTACTGAATACATTCTATCAGACTTCTGCCATGGCAACTTTGTGTATGTAATGAGCAACTATAATTATTTGATATGCTTAAATGTGTAATGTGTCGTTTTAGCTCAGCTGTTGTGTAGCTACTAGCTCCTCGTAGCCTACAGGTGTCTAAAGTGCAGCCCATAGTTATGTGTTTAACATAACCATGGGCTAAACCTAAACAATTGAAAATGTGGTATTTGGGTGTCTGTGTAATGTTTGGCAGCTACGCCGTGTCTTATCATTGGACCTAAGTTCTTTGGTTTTGTAGGCGAGACAGAGAGCAAGGGAACAATGTGGGACACTATTGTGTCCATCTTATACCATGCTAGCTGTTGCAAAGATAGGTCAACATGAGCAGCCACACCTTGAGTTCCAACATATATAAATAATCATAACATATGGCGACTCGGGCGGCAGAACACACGGAAGCATCTCAGCCAGTCAGGGTTTTCACCGTTAGAGCAGTTGGATGTCAGCCATTCCTGTTGTTTCAGGCTGTGGTATGAGCTCATGGAGTAGTCTTGGTAGTGGTGTCGCAGCTGGGTGGTTCAGCCGTCAGGTAACACCAGGAATGTTCCTTCTTTGCGATTTGAATGTCAGGGTACAGTCTGTAAAGGAGGTCCAGCAATCTGAACCGGAAGTGGTTTGGTGACAGGTAACCTTCTTGTGACCCCAGCGAAGCCTTCGACCTTTAAAGAGGAAGCACACAGTTTTTTTGGTACCTCTGCATTCAGAATCGAATGGGTGGCTGATAAAATTGTCCGTTGACACTCATGTCCAGCAGGGGTCCTGTCGGTACTTCCTGCTGCGGCTCCTGATGTGGGCGTCCTCTTACACGCCTTCGTGTTCGTTTGTTGGCACGACGGAACCTTTCCTGTTCGGAAATGTTCGGACAGTCACAACTCCAGTGACCAGGCTGGTCACAGCCAAAACAGTGTCTACCCCAGACCGGCTTTGAAGCATCGTGTTGTCCACCACCCGAGTCCAACCGCACGTCTGTTGAGGATTCTTTCCTCCACCTGTTGGAACTCAAAAGCAAGGTCACCCACTGCTGAATATACCCTAGCTGATCTTTGACCTTTTGGTTCTTTTAACCTTTTATCTTCAGCGATCTGTAATTTAAGTAGTCGTTTCCTTGTTGCTCTGTCATTAGCCCTATTTTGCATGGGATGAATAAAATGTCCTGCCATATATTGTTTTTGGCACCTTGTATATCAGGGTTAACTTTGTCCAAAGTGTTTGGCCAAAGGTTCCCTCCCGGAGGTACAGGTGGGAAAGCAAGGTCAACAATGGCTTGCATGTATGCATCGGCAAGAGACTTATATTGTAGTATGTCCAAAGTGTTAATGTCATGTGTCAAAAATGTCTGCCGGAGAAAATGGTCAGACGTGTACAAGGGGTTAATTTTTGGAGGCAGGATTAATCTTAGAGGGGGCGTCTTAATACCTCCTTCTCTTGTCACTGGAGTAGGGGGCGGTGTCCTAGTGAAAGTCTGGGCAGGTTGTTTGAATTGTCTTGCGCATGCGCGGCAGACAAAAAACCAATCAGTTCATTCTGTCATTAATCATCGTTTCTTTTGCTGCATTTCATTTTTCCACGTAATCCCCGTTTACTTTTATCATACGCCAAACTCTTAAATTCTCTCCCTGAGTGTTCCATTTTCACCAGCGCGCACACACACACACACACACACACACACACACACACACACACACACACACACACACACACACACACACACACACACACACACACACACACACACACACACACACACACACACACACACACACACACACACACACACACACACACACACACACACACTCAGCAGCACACGCACACACGAGCATGCGTAAGCACTCCCGCACACACACACACTCAGCAGCACACACACACACGAGCACGCGTAAGCACTCCCGCACACACACACTCACACTCAGCAGCACACACACACACGAGCACGCGTAAGCACTCCCGCACACACACACACACACACACACACACTCAGCAGCACACACACACACGAGCACGCATAAGCACTCCCGCACACACACACTCACACTCAGCAGCACACACACACACGAGCACGCGTAAGCACTCCCGCACACACACACTCACACTCAGCAGCACACACACACACGAGCACGCGTAAGCACTCCCGCACACACACACACACACACACACTCAGCAGCACACACACACACGAGCACGCATAAGCACTCCCGCACACACACACTCACACTCAGCAGCACACACACACACACGAGCACGCGTAAGCACTCCCGCTCACACACACTCACACTCAGCAGCACACTCTCTGCGTTTGACTTTACCATAAAACTTCCAGTTACTTTTTATTTTTATTTTTTTATTTTATTTTACCAGACGTTTGAGTTCACGACTTTTCGAGTATTGTAAACTCCCTCTTAACCCTTTCAAGGAACGTTCTCCTTTTTTTTTTTTTCTCTCTACCTGCTAGTTCCATTGTCGACAACCGTCCATTCAATTGATCATTACACAGTAATGATTAATCACATTTTTCCCCGACCGCCATCACATTCCTGTCTGTCACACTCCAAGGCCATGTGTCTATTTCTTTACGTTTTAGTGTCTTATCTCACTGGGATCTTTCAACCCGCTTCCTTACGTTTCAGTGTCTTATCTCACTGGAATCTTTCAACCCGCTTCCTTACGTTTCAGTGTCTTATCTCACTGGGATCTTTGAACCCGCTTCGTTACGTTTTAGTGTCTTATCTCACTGGGATCTTGCAACCCGAACTATTTGACTTAATTGAATGGATTTACATTATTATTTAGTGCCGACGGGCCGGAGCAGGAGGGGATAGAAAGAGAAAAAAGGAAGACAGAGGGGGAAATTGCGCGGACGAGAGGGGGATAAAATAGAGAGACAACAACAACAGCAAACACAACTATAACAACAACAACAACAACGATAGAACAACATCAGCAAATAGGACATCCTCATATATGATGATAAAAGTGATAGCAAAGAAGCAGTTAGTGAAATAAATAATCATACAGAAATGACAATGAACATTGTTACACTACAAATGGAGCAATACAAATACAATTACAAATAGCACTATTGGTAATGAATAATAACAATAATTACCTCCGTTATCAACAATACAATTGTTCAAATGCAACAATACATATATGTAATGATAACTTGAAATACAAAAGAAAGCAGATACATGAGGGGAAGAAAGAGAAGCCAACTATATTAACCTTGTAGATTGTTATAGTAACAATAGGTTAAGCTCTATCATCTGAGTGCCGCTTTACGGTGGTGACTACAGACCGCATGATGTTGAGTGTGTCAAAACGCACACACAAAGTGCATACAAGTAATAACATCTTGGAGAGAATAAATGGCGAAAAACTACAATTCTACTGGTTAATAAAGAAGGTGCGTGAAGCGCAATATGGAGGTATTTGGGCTTCAAAACTAACAATAAAAGTGACACTTTAAACAGGGAGACACCGCGTTGCAAGTGCTGGTTTACACCTTCCCTGCTTGTCGGCTCCCAGACCGTAGTCAAGAAGAGCAGGTGAGACCTTTCACTTCACAATGGGTCCGTAAAGCTCCGCTCTTTGGCCGGAATGACAAGGTCGTCGATTAGTTACAACTCGGTCACTTTATTTATAATTTCCATAGGGCACAACCGGGCATCCACCATGCTATTGACACTCTTGCATATGCTGGTGCTACCTCTCCTAACTTGCCCACTCACTCACCCACATACTGCCATTCTTAAAGGGGCACACACACATACGCTAATCTCACATCAGCTGCTTTAAAACACGCCCCGCCAAATGTGGCGATTAGTATTACCACCTTTGCTTCAAACTTAGGTAAACATTTAAATAATAAGCATTCAGATCTGCACAAGGAGTTATAAAGAGTGACAGCTAAGTAATAATGTAGTTGTTACACCTGTCTTGCTATTTGGTCCGGTGCAGACTGTATTCGAGGAGCACAGGGAAGGTTCCTTTCAGGGTCCATGCCATTTCAATGCCTTTTAATTTATATTGTAACCTTGTGAAATTGTTCTTTGACTGTGAGTGTTTAATGTAGTGTAAGATATTCTGTTAAAATAAAGCCAATATTCAATCAATCAATCAATCAATGTTTATTTATATAGCCCTAAATCACAAGTGTCTCAAAGGGCTGTACAAGCCACAACGACATCCTCGGTGTCGAGTGGGTCTGACATAATATTGTGAAAGTCCAACACATCAGCGAAAGTCCAGTCCATGGTGGGGCCAGCGGGAACCATCCCGAGCGGAGACGGGTCAGCAGCGTAGAGATGTCCCCATCTGATGGACAGGCTAGCGGTCCACCCCGGAGCAGAGTAGAAAAGAAAAGAAAAGAAACGGCAGATCAACTGGTCTAAAAAGGGAGTCTATTTAAAGGCTAGAGTATACAAATGAGTTTTAAGATGAGACTTAAATGCTTCTACTGAGGTAGCATCTCTAACTTTTACCGGGAGGGCATTCCATAGTATTGGAGCCCGAATAGAAAACGCTCTATAGCCCGCAGACTTTTTTTGGGCTCTGGGAATCACTAATAAGCCGGAGTTCTTTGAACGCAGATTTCTTGCCGGGACATATGGTACAATACAATCGTCAAGATAGGCAGGAGCTTGACCGTGTAGTATTTTATACGTAAGTAGTAAAACCTTAAAGTCGCATCTTAGGTGCACAGGAAGCCAGTGCAAGTGAGCCAGTATAGGCGTAATATGATCAAACTTTCTTGTTTTTGTCAAAACTAGCGGCTCCCTTATGTTACCACTAGTGGTTTAGTAGAACACACTTGTTGGACAAGTGTCTATATTTTTCACAATTAAAAAAGTTTATGTAATCATTTTTTTTATCAGCCCGGATTAAATGATTGGTGTTTACGGCAGTCACTCACCCGGTCTCGTCAACACATACGCGCAGGTAGCATGTGCACACATACAAACTCAGTCCAAAAGAAGAAACAAACAATTTGCAATCATGTAGTTGTTATGATATGTTATGATACATTCAATCACAGCTAACGCAAGCTATCCAAATTGCTATTATTAGCTAACAACACCTAAAGCCAATGCACGTGCATGTGTTATGTACGTACGTAATTACATCATCACGTAGGGGAAGCTGTGAGAGGGCGGGATGTACTGTGTAAAATAAATTGGAAAGTTGGCGCCCTCTAGACATGTGTAAATGTTGCAAACAGCCCCTTTAAGTTTGAGTTAAAAACAAACTGTCAGCAGAATGATGCTTTGCTTCTTCACACATGCACGTTACTAGCAATAATTAGTTGCAGCATTGTATAAAGCGTAGGGTTCAAACAGTAGCGGGCAGTGCGTTTCCCACCTAAGCCTTCAGTGATGTCCGACTTCAATGATTACCTCTCAAAATACCATAATTTATGTCACCACATGAACATTGCTGGAGAAATACTATACAGCAACACATTTACGCACTACTGGGCATTGTACAAAACGGGTTACTTTCTGGCGCATTTAAAAATAAAAAAACCCGCATCAGCAATTAAAATATATCTTATGTGGTACTGTCAAAATTAAAATTGCAAAACATGTAAAGTTAAAGTCCCAATGATTGTCACACACACACTAGGTGTGGCAAAATTATTCTCTGCATTTTACCCATCACCCTTGATCACCCCCTGGGAGGTGAAGAGAGCAGTGAGCAGCAGTGGTGGCTGCGCCCGGGAATCATTTTTGGTGATTTAACCCCCAATTCCAACCCTTGATGCTGAGTGCCAAGCAGGGAGGTAATGGGTCCCATTTTTATAGTCTTTGGTATGACTCGGTAGGGGTTTGAACTCACAATCTACCGATCTCAGGGCGGACACTCTAACCATAAAGCCACTGAGTAGGTCGAAAATATATTAAACGTAAAAAAATTAAGAAATAAAATAACCAAACTCACATTTCATCGCCGGGACAGCTGAGCTAGCTTCCGGGGTTGGCCGACATGGTCTCACAAAATGTAGTTTCTCTTTAAATATCCTTCTTGAAAATGGCCTTGCAAATATATGTGTTGTCTTGTCTAATCATAAAAGATGCAGATGAGGCATGTTGGCTGACTTCTTAAAGTTTACTCCACAGCGTGCTTGTCAATAACATCCAGCTGCCAGCATGGCTACATTCAACAACCTAAACCTACTGCGCATGCTCTTCACTACTGTGGCATGCTGGGTAATGGAGTTCTTATGTTATATAGCTCATAACATCACAATATATATCTGCCTTAAGCCAGCTAGAAGGCCTTACTGACAACAACTCGTGATCTGATTTGCTATCGCAACTGTCTGTCAAATGTTTGTGTCTGTTCACTTACAGTGCACGGACGCCAGCATTGTTGATTCTGAAGGCCTGGGCAGATTTGGTACAGCATGGCAACATAAGCTAACTGAATTCTGTAGGATAAAAACTTTATAACCTAAAAACAACAGCGCTGGAAGGAGCATAATATGACATGAAGAGAATATAAATACTTTTAGATATTCAGGGGAAGTAAATAAAAAAATATTTTTATCTTTAATTATGTTCATGATTTCTGGTTAGGTTAGGCCAGCAGAGAAGGCCTTTCTGGCCCTGACGGCACACCACTGGGTTCAAAGCCAGGGAAAAACGTGATCGGCCTATAGTCCGGAAATTACCTTAACTAACTAACTGACTAACTAACTAACCAATCAATGGCAACAGTTACATAACATCCTGGCAGAGGTAATAAAAGGTATGATTGGAAAACTTTCTGCAAGGACCACACACATCTTGTACTGCTGGGCTGCATGTCCGCTGGCAGTCACATTGAGCCCAAGCCCATGGGAGGCAAACAAGTATGAAATCATTGCAAAAGTCAAGTGGAGCCAAGTTTGAACACGCCCTAGTTTGCAGTGACCACTTTGTCAATATCTTCATGTCTGTTCATTATTTGTTACTTTTCATTTTACAGCTGTGTGCTTTAGGAAACTTCAACGTGAAATGGATTTGATATTGTTAAGTTACCTCACTATACCTTCCACTAGCTTCATTTGTTCTTCAGAAATAACTTTTTTTCTCCATCCTTGTGTGATTGCTTATTAATATTAAAGTTAGGTATAAAAGTTGGGTAAACAAGATACCGTATGTCTTTGCTAACATAATAGCCCTGTAAAGAGGAAGATTTAAACAAGGATAGCCGGAAACGACGTGTACAGTTCCTCCGTCAGCCTCATTTGGAATGGCTTCATTTTCTTTGACGTATTAAGTCTCTGTATTTAAATTACGTAAACAAGAATACAAGACTTAAAACACACACATTAATTTGTAATAACACTCACACTAAATATAGTTTCGATTTACATATACATAGTTTCAACTTCTTCAGGATTTAAATAACTTTTAAGAACAATTGCAGACTTTAGACACGTTGCGACATGTAATTTTCTCAAAACACACAGTAAAAATGTACAAAAGTACATACCCTAAGTATTAATACCTTTTAATATCACTACCGCCATTATTGCTCCTGCTGGCAGCTACGAGAACAGCAGTCTATTAGCACAGTGCTCCTTAGCAACTCAAGCATGAGGCACCTCACTTTGCTTCAAATGTTCCCAAAATGCACTGAGCATGCTCAAAATACATACATAGAGAGCAAAACTTTAACTAACCTGTGCAATGGCTCACAACATAAATGAAAAGGAGAAGAGTTAAAGAGGTCATATTATGATCTTTTCCCCCTACATTTAAAACACTTCCTTGTGTTCTACATAACATTTGATTGTGGTTCTTTGGTCATAATTTTGCGTGGATTATGTTTTACAGACCATCTTCAAGCGGTCTTATTTACGTGACTCCACTTTGACTGCGTCTTCTCCCCGCCAGCCATGTTGTTGTTTTTAGCACTTCCATATGGAATTTACTGACAGATATAAGTTAGGTGTATACGCTACTTCGTATTAGAAATGGCAACAGAGGAGGATGCATGTGCATGTATGAGCCAGTCTGCCCCACAACAAGAAGAGAGAGAAAAAAGAAGGAGAAGGCTTATTGACAACAGCGCGGGCTACAATTTCAGTAGTGTGTGTGAGAGAAAAACATTTCAGTTGTTTATGAGAGCATTTCAGTAGTGTGTATAAGAGTGTTTCAGTAGTGTGTATGAGAGTGTTTCAGTAGTGTGTGTGGGAGAAAAACATTTCAGTTGTTTATGTGAGAGCATTTCAGTAGTGTCTGTAAGAGGTAATTCTGAATAATGTCCCTAACAGCCTCTCATACTACAATGTCAGCCGCGCGCACGCAAAGGCACTCTGGGTACATTTATACCATATATGGATAATCCGCTGACGTTTTTCCCAACCAGTGACGTCACAGTTTGTACACAATGCAAACGGCTCGTTTGGAGGAAGTATGAAGGAAGGCAAGATTATTTTACAAAAATCTCTGCGATGCCTCCCACTGTTTGACTTAACATTTTTGCAGATCCCAAATACACAACAGCAGGCACCAATAGGTAAGAAAAGTTTGTTTTGCATTATAGGGCGGGACACAATATGTACCTCTGGCAGCCTCATCCAGAATGATGCACCATGGCCAACAGCTCCCCCCCTCAGTCTTGCAGACATAACTAATCAATCTCTTAGCGATCGCTCTTAAACTGATCCCTGATTAACTTGTTACAGTTACAGGTTGTTAAGATTATTTTAACACATTTTTCATATTTTACCATTTCATAATTTGAATACAACTCTTAATAAGTGCTAATTATGAATGGAAAAGAGTCATTACAAGATTGCTGATTTTTTTTTTTTTTTTTCAACCACTTTTTATGCCTCATTGTATTTTCATTAAATCAATATATTACACAATTTGGATGTGCAGTCTATGAGATTTATCCATCCAGTACTAGGTTCCTAAAGTGGGGTACATTATCATAGAGTGTAAGTGAATTAAGATTTAATAAAAAGCATAACTACATTGACGTTTGAACACTTACAGTTACGCAATGCGCTTGAACGACTCATGTGTCCGCACAGCAGAGAGCCTAATGTTTTCAGATGTTGCACAACACTTTTTTTTTTTACTAGACGCATTGATGAATATTTGGGAAATAATCTTTACCCATTTACACAATGCTGCCGCATTTCATCTTATTTATTCAGTCATGTTTTAATAAACAGGAGATATGGGATGGCTGGGGCTATATTTTGGCTCCCGCACATTCAAATATATTGTACATACAAACACACATACATAAGCACATACACACAATTATTCATACATACTGTATATACACATACGTACAGTACATTCATTCATACATACATACATACAGGCACATACATAGTCTCCCACATACATACACAAACACAGTACATACATCTACACGCACATTTACTGTACACACATACATATACACATACTGTACATACACAAGCACATATGCATACTGTAAGCTTTTCTACTCACAGTCCCACAGAATCACGCAGGAAACAGTTGCGCAGAGTTGACAGGGTTTAATAATGTTCTCTTTTTTTGGTTTTCAATATATATACATAATTGACTTTTCAGTCTCTTTGATCCTTCCTCCTCTCCTGCACCCGGCCGCTCACTGTTAAAGACAACAGATGATCAGTCTAACACGTACCACCTGCGTAAACTAATCATCTGCCAGCCGTGTCTCTCAGTCAGCCCATGCCACGCCCCTGTCTGATGGACAGGGGCGCTGACCTTTACTCCAACAGTGCGCTGATCACAACCCTCTCCCACACATACATACTGTACACTCATGCATATAATCATGTTTCATCAAACATATATTAACGTTGTTCCCCTGGGGGAAAATGGGCAAAACACGGCACACTGATAAAGCTTAACCTAATTTTACTATAACAATCTACAAGGTTAATATAGTTTGCATCTCTTTCTTCCCCTCAGTTAATCTGCTTTCTTTTGTAATTCAAGTTTTCATTACGTATATGCAATGTTGCATTTGAAACAACCATATTGTAATATTATTATTATTATTTATTAATAGTGCTATTTCTATTGGTATTTTTATTGCTCCACGATAAAAAAATACCAATAATGTTTACTGTCATTTCTGTGTTATTAATATTTACTTCACTAACTGCTTCTTTGCTATCATTGTTCGTATCAAATTTGTACATATTGTATTTGCTGATGTTGTTCTGTCTATCTGTCTTATCCCCCTCTTGTTCCCGCAGTTTCCCCCTCCGTCTTCCTTTTTTCCCCCTTCTTTCAATCCCCTCCTGCTTCGGTCCGGCTGCACCAAACATTAAATAAGTCCATCTAATAAAGTCAAATACAAAAAAGGCAACAAGAGAAGTATCCCAAACTTCTCTTTTGTATAGTAAATCTGTAAAGCAAATATGGGCATCTACATCAATAATATGATTTGCTTGACTGGGTGGACTGGACAAAAAAATAATAAACAGGAGATATGCTGCATATTTTAAAAATGTTTGGTGCACACATTTCTTTACTTTCATACCTAGTGGTTCCTGTTCCATAGTAACAAATTGTCATCAGATTATTAATACACTCATGTTTATAGTCTCATTTTTGGACATTATTAGCCCAATAATGGTTGCCTGTGATGTATTTGACTACTATGATTACTTTCCAATCATCACACATAATGATAGGAGGCAATTATGTCAGTTACCCTGCACAGTCATACCAAATATTGTTTTAAAATAACATGACTGCTTGAAACACACTTATCCCAACAGCATCGCAATCGATTAATAATGGCCTTTTATTCTGCCACAATGACGGGTTGTGTGATGTTGCTATAATTTCTTTACAGTTTGATTTGTTCTCCATGCAAGGCACATATTGTGCCGGTATAATCTGAGATTCTAGCTAGTGTTTTGTTGCATGGCTACTAGGGATGGACAATAAGGCCTAAAATCTATATTGCGATATATATTGCAGACTCTTGCAATAAGAAGATATATTATTTTGGATATAAATGATAATAGAACCATTTCAAAACGGGGTTGCAACGGGGTAATTTAGCTGCAGTGTGTGATGTGATACATGATCTATATACACACATATGTTAAAATTACCTAAGCATTTATTCTGCTGTTGTTTGCATAGCTTTAGATGTGGGCGATACTACAAATTTGGGTATCGATCCAAGTTGATACCAATGTTCCGGCTTCCTCCCACCTCCAAAGACATGCATAGGTTGATTGGCAACACTAAATTGGCCCTAATGTATGAATGTAAACGTGAATGTTGTCTGTCCATCTGTGTTGGCCCTGCGATGAGGTGGCGACTTGTCCAGGGTGTACCTCGCCTTCCGCCCGAAGCAGCTGAGATAGGCTCCAGCAACCCCCGCGACCCCAAACGGGACAAGCGGTAGAAAATGGATGGATGGATGGATGATTGTAAACCACACAAATGACAACAAATGATTTTGTGATTACGAAAAACATCAATTTATTCACTGTAGTATCGACCATTTACTGATACTGTACTGTCTGTTTGTATCCATCCGCCCACCTCTGTTTACATTCAAGGGCTCGAGCATTAGCTATATTTTTTTATCTTTTTACGGCGAGAAGTTTAGCGTGTTAAGCTATTCTACTTGTAAGAAACAGTGTATTTGCCGCCATGGAGGTGAGGATTAGGACATCATTGTTCGCTTGTCGCTGTCAAATTTGCAACTCACAGCTAGTAACTGTCATCAACATGCATTATCCCAATATATCGATAGTATTAAAAGCTCTACCGTCGCCCAAATATGTATATCATTTATATTGTATATCATCTATGTCCCGCAACCCTAGTGGGTACCTGTAAAATGTATTCATAATTGCCTTGGAACATTGTTGAGTGGCAAGCCATCAATAAGTGGCCACCTGCTCAGTGACTGTGGGTGCACTGGGAACAAGGAATATAAAACGGATAGATGGGAAGATGCGAGAACGCAGCGGGGAGTATTTCACCCTTTCATCAGTAAAGCTGCAGCTGTCCTGTTGTCGGTTCGGAATGGGCAAAGGTCTGATGAAAACCTCTGATCTTGATCCACCTTCTGTGAAGAAACCGACTTCAAGTGCTCGCTAGAAGACATGAGAGCATGCCAGCGTGAGTCAAACGCTGTAAGATAAAATCCAAGTAACTGGGGAACATTCACTGTTAGATGTCATTGCAGTTGATTTATTGATGCATACGTTAAGATAACAAAAACCTCTTGTCTATACAGCGCCTCGTTTCCTTGAGGAAAACGCTGCATAGGGGATGCCCTGTTAAAGCGTACCATTGATTGGTACGTCTCGGAGAGTATGAACAAGATTGAAGTGTTGGCTTAAATGGAAATGACTGATGTTTATTGGCTGCTAATAAGCCATTACCTCAACCTTGCTGCAAGCTAAAAGTCAATCCATGCTCATTTTACTTGTAAAGAGAATGGGGGTGGTGAAAATGCAGGGGGAAAGATGGCAGCACAGGGGTGTGTACTAAGGAGAAAGAGGGCAGAGTGAGATAAAATAGAGGGATCATCCGTGTTTGTATTTCAGCGTGCGGAAAGTAAGCCCAGGCTTAAAGCAATTTACAGTATACAGTATACCTGTGAAAAATGTGCCTCGAAGTTAATGGCGGTGGAATTAGCCGGGAATGAAAGAGCAGCCATTTCAAGGGCAGGGCCGCTTCCAGATAAGCATCACCATTTACTGTAATATTGGAGCTGCAGGATCGAGTCCTGTTACGGGAGATTAATGAGGCCGCTGTGTGTGGCTGCATGTGTCTGTGTGGATATTGTATTTATACCTTACTGGAAATGTTAAGGCTTACAGGAGCAAAGAAATTAATATTACTTCACTTTTGACATCGTACACCACATGAATTGATTGCTGCTTTGGAGAAAAAAAAATGAATAAAAGCACTCAGTGCTGCACCATCCAGCGGACAGCTCAGTAATGACGTTAGAGTAACATCTCTTACGGTGACGTGTTGTGAGCCAATTTAGTTTTTTTTAAACTTTGACTTCATGTGCTCTAAATGACATGAATACAGGTTGCTCATGAAGAAGATACCAACAAGAAGAAAGCCGTTCATTTTTGAAAAATGTGGTTTTTAAAGGCCTACTGAAACCCACTACTACCGAACACGCAGTCTGATAGTTTATATATCAATAATGAAATCTTAACATTGCAACACATGCCAATAGAATAGTAAAGTGCAATTTAAAATTTCCCGTGAAATATCCGGCTGAAAACGTCTCGGTATGATGACGTCTGCGCGCGACGTCACGGATTGTAGCGGACCTTTTGGGACACCATTGTGGCCTGCTATTAAGTCGTCTGTTTTCATCGCAAAATTCCACAGTATTCTGGACATCTGTGTTGGTGAATATTTTGCAATTTGTTTAATGAACAATGAAGACAGCAAAGAAGAAAGCTGTAGGTGGGAAGCGGTGTATTATCGGCCGGCTGCAGCAACACAAACACGTAGAGAACTGGGACAACAGAGACTCTTACCAGGAGGACTTTGAGTTGGATACGCGCTACCGTGAGTACGCAGCTGCGCTTCCAAACATTTGATCGCTTGCCCGTACGTGCGTGCCGCTATGTGCATGTCACATACGTAACTTTGGGGAAATATATGTACTGTATGAACTTTGTGGAAGTGAACGGTACTTTGGGCTGTGGGATTGAGTGTGTTGTGCGGGTATTTGATTTGTATTGGCGGGTTATATGGACGGGAGGGGGGAGGTGTTTGTTATGTGGCATATTAAATATAAGCCTGGTTGTGTTGTGGCTAATAGAGTATATATATATGTCTTGTGTTTATTTACTGTTTTAGTCATTCCCAGCTGAATATCAGGTCCCACCCGCCTCTTCCCTATCTGAATCGCTTCCACTGCCCTCTAATCCTTCACTCTCACTTTCCTCATCCACGAATCTTTCATCCTCGCTCAAATTAATGGGGTAATCATCGCTTTCTCGGTCCGAATCGCTCTCGCTGGTGGTGGCCATGATTGTAAACAATATGCAGATGTGAGGAGCTCCACAACCTGTGACGTCACGCTATTTCCGGTACAGGCAAGGCTTTTTTATCAGCGACCAAAAGTTGCGGACTTTATCGTTGATGTTCTCTACTAAATCCTTTCAGCAAAAATATGGCAATATCGTGAAATGATCAAGTATGACACATAGAATGGACCTGCTATCCCCGTTTAAATAAGAAAATCTCATTTCAGTAGGCCTTTGAATATTTCTTAGTCCCATCCATTTATATTTATACAAAATTGAAAAACAATTGTCACACCTTTTATTTGTGACTATCCTCCTGGAAATAACTTCTTATTTTGTTGGAAAAATATGATCACTTTCTGTCTTGTCTCAAAGTTCAGTTTTGAGACATGTTTGAGCTTGGATTATTAATCCTCTGTTTTGACAGCCATATTCATTAATTCATTCATTTATTCATCAGAACACTAAAATATCATTCCTGCTTTTTGACCTGTCACTGATTAGCTGTCGTTGACATGCTGAATTTTAGAAACTAGCGCTTGCCAGCTCACATAGGCCCCCACCTTTCCTGGTAACTCTGAGTACTAAAGTGTTTATAGGTATGATTTGTCGATACACAGTATAACCTCAATTTATGAACTTAATTGATTCTTCAACATCAATTGTAAACTGAAAAGTTTGTATAATGAAGCAGTTTCCCATAAAAAACAATGTAAACATGAATAATTGGTTGTAGCCTATTTTAGTGATTCAAATGCACACTTTGAATTTACTATAATGTTATAAGGTGTGTGTGTATATACATATATATATATATATATATATATATATATATATATATATATATATATATATATATATATATATATATATATATATATATATATATATATATATGTATATACACACACAGACATACTGTATATATATATACATACAGTATATATATATATATATATATATATATATATATATATATATATATATATATATATATATATATATATATATATATATATATATATATATATATATATATATATATATATCAGAGGTGTGGACTCGAGTCACATGACTTGGACTCGAGTCAGACTCGAGTCATGAATTTGATGACTTTAGACTCGACTTGACAAAATGTAAAGAGACTTGCAACTCGACTTAGACTTTAACATCAATGACTTGTGACTTCACTTGGACTTGAGCCTTTTGACTTGACATGACTTGCTACTTACCCCAAAACCCAAAGCTTAAAAAGTTATTTGGGAGCGCTCCGTATCTTTCATTTTGTACGTGTCTGTCTGTCTATCAGCGTGTGTGCTGCCTGTCAGCTGGTGTGCTGTCAGTACAACAGCCAATCAAATTAGTTATACGTTGTTTTCATCACACAGCATTCATCCAATCAAATTGCAGGACAACCACCGAACAAGAGTTGTCAAACAATGCGGCAGAGAGAAACAATTATGCCAAAGTTGGTTTCGTTCGGGTATAAAAACTACGACTTGGTCAACAAAAAACGAATTGCGTATGCAAATCACGCAGTTCGAATATTACAGACGGAGACGCAACAACTTCCAACTTCGTTCGACATTTGAAGTTGCCCAAAGAAGGGTAAGTTTTGAATGTAAGATAACGTTTATTTGCTAAGTAACATGACTTTTATTTGCTGTGTAGTTAAATCAGTGAGGCTGTAAACTCACTGCTAACGTTATAACCATAGACATGTTTTAAGGGTACGCAGCATCGAGCGCTACTGCCTACAGGCGCAGACGAGACGCGGGGCCGCCATCTTGGAGTGGTGATCATTTGTCAGGAGCAATGAACTGTCAGCGCATTTAATTCATTTTACCTCACTGAATACCACTGATTTTCACACGTTTTTTTGTCATACGTGTAGCTATGATAACGGACACATGTTTTGGCAAGTTTTATTATTCATAGTTTGCTTAACAGTAATATAATATTCTTATACGCTATAAGTGACCAGACGTCCGAGATCAAAACTGGGAATATAATCCCAGAGAAGGGGGAAAAAACGGTAAGCTATTTTTAAATTGAAGAAACAATATGATTAGGTTATATATACATGCGTATATCCTACATAAACAATGTATGAATACATTAGATATCTATATATCTTAGGTCCCTATAGACTGTATCTCTGTTGCTGCAGCAGCAGAGAGTTTATTCTGTCTCGACACTTTGTATTGATATTTTGTATTACATTCTTCCCTTAAATGATCATGTTTACAGTGATTGTTATGTATGTATTTTTTATGTATGTCGCTTTGGATAAAAGCGTCTGCCAAATACTTAAACATATATAAACACCTGAAAGTCTTTATATCAGCTAAAACCACCAATTTGTTTCACTACATTCAGAATAAAACCAAATGCTGTTTTACCCAACAATGTTAGTATTTGAATATTGTTACTTGAAGACTTATTCCTGGTTACAATTATACTGTTAAGAAAGTATTGTCTTATATTTTGCCTAAAATGAGAATGCATCATAATCAGTGGCGGCTGGTGAATTTTGTTTTAGGTGGGGCTGAAAGTTTGTAAACCAAACCCCTGTAGGGGCGTCATCCTCCCCCAGAAGATTTATTTGTGATTTTCACATACAAATATTGAAGATCTTTGCTCCTTCTCAACTCTGTGGTAATGTTATTTTCATAAAATACAACCAATAGTATGTTAATGTTTGTTTTTGCAAATGTGTTTATTCTGTAAAGGAATGAGTTAAATGTTTAAATTTGTTTAAACTATTAAAATTACTGTTAATAGTGCTATTATGAATTGCAATGTCAGCACTATTTTTTTTTCCTGCAATTTCAAATGCACTTGTTTTAATAAATACATACAGCGTTTTAAAAGCATACACAATCTGTGTAAAAATATTAGTCTGTGGTTAAAAGGACTTGAAAGGACTCGAAACTCAAAATCTCCAGTCTTGACTTTGGACTTGACTCGGGACTTGCCTGTCTTGACTCGGGACTTGACTCGAGACTTGAGGGCAAAGACTTGAGACTTACTTGTGACTTGCAAAGCAATGACTTGGTCCCACCTCTGATATATATATATATATATATATATATATATATATATATATATATATATATATATATATATATATATATATATATATATATATATATATATATATATATATATGTGTGTGTACTGTATACACACACACAGACACACACACCTTATAACATTATAGCATTATAGTAACTTCAAAGTGTGCATTTTAATCACTAAAATATGGACTTTTGTTGAGGCTAGAACCAATTATTCATGTTTACATTGTTTTTTATGGGAAACTCTGCTTCATTATACAAACTTTTCAGTTTACAATTGATGTTGAAGAATCAATTAAGTTCATAAATCGAGGTTCTACTGTGTACAGACATATCATACCTATAAACACTGTAGTACTCTGAGTTATCAGGAAAAGTGGGGCCTATGTGAGCTGGCTATATATCTATATATATATCCAGTGCCGGCCCAAGCCTCCATGGGGCCCTAAGCAAAATTTGATTTTGGGGCCCTCTATTTCTGCCAATAATATTGATTGTTGATCATTCACACACCTACTATAAACTCATTGTGGCTCTGGCAGTGTTGTTTACATTATCCTATTGTCAGCCTGGCATGTCTTTACAAATGACATGTCATTTATAAAGATATGGGGGTGGCCCAGTTAAGAACATAAATAATACCAATGAATGAACAAATGATGTCCAGAGTGCCACATATGGTTCCTAATCTTAAAATGTAGAAAACATTCAGCTACAAGCGTGGCCTGGGGTTGAACAGTCCAAGTGATAAAGCTTTGTATTTACAGTAAAAGTGTCATCTTGTCTCATCAGTCTTGTACATATTAGTCTTTAATTACTAGTTTATATTTTTAGTTAATTGTTCATATTTAATGTTTACTTTGTACAAAGAGAGGGCAGTCTACTGAAGTTAAATTCCATGTGTGTTAAACATAACTGGACAATAAAGCTGATTCTGATTCACTTTATTATTTTTGGTAACAAAAACCTGAAACAGCAATGTGCAAAAATAATTCGTAGTGCAAGAAAAACAACAAAGTGCAACAATAAAATCATTTAAATATATATAAAAAGGAACAAATTCAATTGTATAAAAAACAACATAATTAAATTAAATATCAAGCAAATACTTAAATAATATTAATGAACAGAGTTACCAGAAACAAGGTAACATAACGGTTTATAAACACATATAAAGTTACTACATATTAAAACTATGTAAATGTACATAACGATGTGCAAACATTTTTTGGGGAAAAAATCAAAATAAACTACCTTAAATTAAGGTCCTTAATCACACATTTGACCATCACATCACAGTTTTGTTCCTCTGTTCTTCACCACCCACACCACTCCACCCACTCCTTAAAACCTGTGCTTCCTGGCTTTTCTGGAGGCAAAGTCATTTATGACATCACTGTAAGAAATCTGATGGCCGACTTTGTTATTAATACTAATCACTGCCATGTACGAGTCTGACTCAGACTCGTACATGCAAAAAATAAAAAATAAGAATTTTTTGTTAATTGCTTTTGGGGGCCCCCTGGTGGCCGCGGGGCCCTAAGCGCTACTCCGGCTTCCTCCCACCCCCAAAGACATGCACCTGGGGATAGGCTGATTGGCAACACTAAATTGGCCCTAGTGTGTGAATGTGTGTGAATATTGTCTGTCTATCTGTGTTGGCCCTGTGATGATGATGGGCGGCGTGGCGAAGTTGGTAGAGTGGCTGTGCCAGCAATCGGAGTGTTGCTGGTTACTGGGTTTCAATTCCCACCTTCTACCTTCCTAGTCACGTCCGTTGTGTCCTTGGGCAAGACACTTCACCCTTTGCCTGTGATGGCTGCTGGTTAGCGCCTTGCATGGCAGCTCCCGCCATCAGTGTGTGAATGTGTGTGTGAATGGGTGAATGTGGAAATACTGTCAAAGCGCTTTGAGTACCTTGAAGGTAGAAAAGCGCTATACAAGTACAACCCATTTATCATTTATGATGATGTGATGAGGCGGTGACTTGTCCAGGGTGTACCCTGCCTTCTGCCCAAATGCAGCTGAAATAGGCTCCAGCACCCCCCGCGACCCCGAAAGAGACAAGCGGTAGAAAATGGATGGATGGATATATGTATATACAGTATATATATATATATATATATATATATATATATACATATATATATATATAGCAACAAAGGGTTGGAGTTGGGGGTTAAATCACCAAAATGATTCCCGGGCGCGGCGCCGCTGCTGCCCACTGCTCCCCAAGGGGATGGGTCAAATGCAGTGGACAGATTTCACCACATCTAGTGTGTGTGTGACAATCATTGGTACTTTAATCTTAATCTTAATCTTAATATATATATATATATATATATATATATATATATATATATATATATATATATATATATATATATATATATATATATATATATATATATATATATACAGTATATACAGGGGCGCCGCAAGGGATTTTGGGCCCCATGAAAATAATCTTTACAGGTCCCCCAACACAGCGGCAACATTATAATTTCATCATCATTAGGGGCCTCTCTGGGCCCTCCTCCATCATGGGCCCCTAGAATCCGTCTCCTTTACCCCCCCCCCCCTTTTCTGCGCCCCTGTATGTATATATATATGTGTATATATGTATATATATATACAGAGAGCGTATGAGTCTGTCACCTTTTTTCTGTCAAAAACAACCAGATGGGGTAACCACAGGTTTTGAGGGCTTCTCTCAGATGCCTATGGTCTTTCTCCTTGTCATTCCATATGTATCAGGTCTATCTGAGGAACGCTGAATAATTTTTAATCAACACAACATCCCAGTACACTTAGAACCAGGCAACACCCTGAGACAGACACTGGTGCATCATAAAGACAGGACACCCCACACCCACAAAGACAATCTGGTGTATGCTATCAAGTGTAATGATGAATGCACTGATTCAAATATTGGGGAAACAAAACAACCACTAAACCGACACATGGCACAGCAGTGACAGCAAACTCTTCAGGCCAAGGCTCTGTTGTCTACTTGCACCTCAGGGAGAAACAACACTCCTATGAGAACAAAAATTTACAGATTCTGGACAGGGAGGACGGATGGTATGAAAGAGGAGTGAGGGAAGCCATCTTCATAGACATTTAAATTGTAATGATTTCAGGTTTGGGACAGGTGTGCTGCTGGAATGGCCAAAGTGTGCACGTCTGCTCACATATGCTACACTGAATGCTCAGGGAGTTTTTGCGTTTGCTCACACACATCATATATTAGAGGGACCATTGTTTATGTTGGAGTTTGCTCAAACTCACCTAATGCCAATGAGGAAGAACAATGGTGGGAAGAACAAACCTCGGTGTGGAACAAACCAAATTTTCAAAAAAGTTACCAAAATGACTAGCTCTCACCCATTTTCAATTTGTAAAAAGTATCTCTTTGCATATGTAGCCATTTGTATTAAACAAAATGTTAAATATGATTGGAATTATACAGAAAATATAATTACAACAAACTCCCCTCGCCACACATCCCTGATCTTTTAGAATGTATTTTTAGAATCAATTAGACATGATGATGTCAGTCACGTATGACAGACAGAGACACTACTTTCAACACAGAAATGTAATTGTTGTGTTTGAAATGTCATTCTAGCATCCACTTTTACACAAGCGTGGTACTGTTATGATGGTGCACGACAGGTTGGACTTGTGTTTATTGTTTTCCTTTATTTTGGTATTTAGTTGTTGTCCAGAGCTCTTATTTTGTCTTCATTCTTAGCTACTTTATTTTCCGCCTGAGTAGTTTCCCATACCTGTTTCCTGATCGACTATTACCAGATACAAATGTCCTTGTTGCTAATCAAGTAAACTGCAAAAAAAGAGCTTGCGAAATATAAGCTAAAAATAATAGATTTTTTGGAAAAAAATACTAAAAATCTAGTGAAATTATGTGTCCATGCAGCCAGTAATTTTACTTGATAAGACATCCTAAACTATGATGTGTATATCTAGAACTTAGCAGGACTTTTACGCTAGAAATCAGCACTTTATACTGAAAACCAGCATTATTAAACTTGCAATTCTTAAATTAAATCACAAAATCTTTAAACAAGATTTTCTATGTGGCAAAACAATATATTTTAATAATTGTTTGTATATATATATATATATATACTCAATTGTAACATTTTTAAACTATCCATCCATCCATTTTCTACCGCTTGTCCCTGTCAGGGTCGCGGGGGGTGATGGAGCCTATCTCAGCTGCATTTGGGCGGAAGGCGGGGTACACCCTGGACAAGTCGCCACCTCATCGCAGGGCCAACACAGATAGACAGACAACATTCACACTCACGTTCACACAGTAGGGCCAATTTAGTGTTGCCAATCAACCTATCCCCAGGTGCATGTCTTTGGAGGTGGGAGGAAGCTGGAGTACCCAGAGGGAACCCAGAGGGATCCCACGCAGTCACGGGAAGAACATGCAAACTCCACACAGAAAGACCCCGGGATCGAACCCAGGACCTTTGTATTGTGAGGCACATGCATTAACCCCTGTTCCACTGTGCTGCCCCAGACAAAATGATCATTATTATTATTATTATTATATATTATTACTTATGCTTTAGATTGTAAAGTCAATGACAAAAAAATGTGTAAATATATTTTAAAACAAAGAAATTTCTGTAATTGTATTTTTTTTGACTTGGCAATTGGCGAATAATTTGCAGTGGGGTTTCTTAAGCCAGTATTACTATTTAAACTGTTCTGATTCATTGATCTCTTATTGTACATGCTGTACCCTGTGTTACTTGTGCACTCATACATGTACGTTTGTATTTTTTAACCTCTCCGAACCTGTTTGGCTTTTTGTCAGTTTAGTATCTTGGCTCGCCCGTGGACATTTGCTTCTTCCAAGCTGCTGCTAACTTACTTTTTCATTATTAAAATATTATTTTTCTTGCACGCCAACTCTCGTCTCTGCATCTTGGGATTACGCCAACAACGGCAAGCTCATCCCGTGACAGATACTACCTCTAAAGACGGACTGACTCAGTCCCGACATTCTGTATCAGTGCCGCTGATAGAGAAGAAAGACCCGGAAAAAAGGTGTGAAGACATGAACTGGTTCATTAAAAGGGGCATCTCTCGGAGCTTTTGGGTAAATGTTAAGACAAAAAAACAAAACATACATGCGCTCACACATGCAATCTGGGAGACAATTTCCCATAGTTGCTCCCTCACCATTTTTTTTTTATTTTTTATCAGAAATGATAGATGAGACTACACTTTCGCTGTATTGATTGAATGCTTTTATGGAATTACATCTTTGCAGTGGCTTGTGCTTTAAAAGGAAGACAAATAGGTCGGACTAAATGAGAGTAAGCACAATCTACTCGGAGCTGGTTTGAGAGATTGGGCAAGGGGCACTCAAAGGCCAGGACGAGGCCAGAAACCGCAGACAGCCATCCATCCCTCCCTTCCATTTTGTCATCACTCAGAATAAAGATTGCAGAACCCAAGTGGAGATCCTGAAATGGAATCTACTCCGGTCCTCATTTACATGCTACACACAACCGGATGTGGTAACACACTGGCAAACTGAGTGAAACAGTTTAGCCTGATGAGTTTCTCCTATTGCCACAACATTTAAATGGACTCGTTCTCTTTCCTTTATTGATTACCCTGCAACCATTTCATTATACAGGAAGTGCTATGACCAACAAGCAATTATGAATTCAATATAGCAAATGTAAAAGCAAATGCATCTTCAAGGAAAGTGTGCGGGGTGAAAAAGTCATTAAATGTCCCCGAAAACACACATAAATAGACACACACATTCCCTCACACTCATTAAATGGAGGGCAAGCGGGAAAGTCCCGCCATTTTTAGACATTGACTAATTTGCTCACATCGCTCGCAGTCAAGTCAAGTCAAGTCTAGTCAACTTTATTTATATAGCACATTTTCAACAACTTTTTAGATTGAACCAAAGTGCTTTACAGGTTAAAAAAGCATGGAGCAAACAAAAAACAAAAAAAACAAACAAACAAAAAAAAACTAAGCAAAACAAAAAAAACAAATAAAGAACATAAACAATGAGTGTGCTAAACAAGATAGTGCAAATGCAATACGGTAAACGGGGTCGAATAAAAAGTTTAAAAAATTTGCAGAATAAAAAAATAATAATAATAAAAGTGCGACAAATTGAAAAATACAACTAAAGCGAAGGGGTGGGAGGGGGGGGGGGAATAGAAATGGTGGCCTAGTGGGCGGACTCAGCTCGGGTCAAAGGCCAGCGAGAAGAGGTAGGTCTTAAGGAGGGTTTTGAAGACCCCCAGGCTCCGGGCTGACCTAATGTGGAGTGGAAGGCTGTTCCAGAGCTTAGGGGCGGCAACGGAAAAGGCTCTGTCCCCTCTGGTCTTTAGCCTGGATCTGGGGACCGCCAAAAGCATTTGGTCAGCTGACCTCAAGGCTCTAGACGAGGTATGGTGATGCAGCAGCTCGGTCAAGTATTGTGGGGCCAGACCATTTAGGGATTTAAAAACAATTAAAAGTAATTTAAAATCAATGCGGTGACGGACAGGGAGCCAGTGGAGTGAGGCCAGCACTGGGGTGATGTGCTCGCGTTTTTTGGTACTGGTGAGGAGACGGGCAGCCGCGTTTTGCACAAGCTGCAAACGGCGGAGTGATGCCTGATCAATGCCAGCGTACAGTGAGTTATTGTTGTCTAGCCGGTGTGTGATGAAGGCGTGGATAGCAGTCTCCAGGTCACTCTGGGAGAGATAGGCCTTGGTCTTTGCTAGGGTTCTGAGATGGTAAAAGCTGGTACTAACCACTGAGCTGACCTGGTTGGTTAGTTTGAAGGCACTATCAAAGATCACACCGAGATTTCTCACGGAGGACCGGATGTTTACACCCAGAGGACCTCGAGCACTGACAGACGAGACTGGAGATGTATCGCCGAAGATGATTATCTCGGTCTTGCTCTCATTAAGGTTGAGGAAGTTAGCACTCATCCATGCTTTAATGTCAGTCAGACAGTCAAGCAATGGTTGAAGTGCGACCTGTCCTGTGGCCTTAAGAGGTAAATAGATCTGAACATCATCGGCATAACCAGTGGAATGGGACATTGTGCTTGACCAGGATTTCACCTAAGGTAGAATGTACAGTAGGAAGAGTATGGGACCCAGGATTGACCCCTGAGGAACACCACAGGTAAGGGGGGCCACCGAGGAGAGAAAGTCTCCTAGCTGCACAGAGAAACTCCGGTCAGTTAGGTAGGACTGAAACCAGCTTAGGGCTACACCTGAGATGCCCACGTACTGCTTCAGTCGTGACAGTAGAATCCTGTGATCCACTGTGTCAAAGGCAGCTGTGAGGTCCAGAAGCATCAGGATCACAGGACTACCAGAGTCAGCGGCCAGAAGCAGATCGTTTTGCACCCTCAGGAGTGCCGTTTCAGTGCTGTGAGATGTTTTGAAACCAGATTGGAATTTCTCGTGGATGTTATTTGCAGCTAGAAAATATTGTAACTGGACATACACTACTCTCTCAAGGATTTTGGACAGAAAGGGTAACTGAGAGATAGGCCTAAAGTTAGAAAGAACAGACGTGTCAAGATTTTTCTTTTTAATTAAAGGCTGCACCACAGCATGCTTAAACGCAGCCGGGACATATCCGGAGGAGAGGCAGGTGTTAATCAACCATACAATAGTAGGGCCAACTGAATCAAGGACTTCTTTGAGAAGGCGAGAGGGAAGGCTATCTGATGGGCAATATGTGGGCCGCAGGTGTTTGACTGCGTCCGAGAGGGAGGAGAGGGAAAATAGGCTCAAACTGCTCGAAAACAGCAAGCTGGGGAAGCGGGGGAGGGGGAGGGAGAGGAGGAGCGGAGGTGTCAGATGGTCTGAGTGCAGAGATTTTGTCAATGAAGAAGTTTAAGAAACTTTCACAGAGGACAGGTGAGGGGACAACAGGTGACACATCACGGGGGTTGATGAGAGAATTTAAAACTTTAAAAAGAACTTGGGGTTTATGACTGTTACTGGAGATCAAGGTGGAAACATACTTTGTTTTCGATGCTTTTACGGCTCGCTGGTATTCAGACACAGAGTCCCGCAGGATTTGGAGGGAGACATGAAGCCTATCCTTCACCCACTTAAGTGATGTCGGATAATTCGGCGATGGCCAGGTTGTCCATTAACAGAATCACACTGAAGCTGTTTTTGCATGCTGTGATGCAAAACAGGCATTGAACCCCTCACCCGACCTGTGGACACAACCATTACTGCAGACCAACTAAATAGTTAGGTATATGTACCAAAAGGGACAGCTATTCTTTTAAACAGTTTATTTCAACGCTAAGGGCTAAGACTGTCTTTGACTTAAGAGTTTCATCGTCAATGATAGGGGAGACTTCATTTATCCCACATTGGGGAAATTATGTGGTTGCAGTGCAGATACAAAAAGTCCACATAAAATAGGGTAAAAAGACATGCAAACAAGAGGAAAACATCAAAGAACACAAAGGATACAACCAACAATATGAGAGCACAGAGCTAATGCAACCAGCAGCCCTTCTAGCGGCGCCGTTTCTAAATACAGCTACAAAAGTAACAAACCAAATAATTAGCAATACATAGTGCACACATATGATTGCACCATGTATAGACAAACAACAATATGTCAACACCAAAATACACCGGGGTGGCCTCTGCAGTGCTCAATGTCTTCGTCTGCTGGGGTTGAGTGCCCCACGGCCAGATACAGGAACAGACTCAACAAAGAGAGTCGACTTCGTCCTAGGCTGACCACTAGCTCTTGGCCAATGTCTAGTGGAGAATCCGTCCAGGGAGACCGAAGGCCGGGACTCTGTGAAGCTTGTCCATCCCGACTCTAAACACAAGCTCCGCAGCTCTTCCAGTCTCACCACGTGGACTCTGTTTTGGCAAAAAGCCAGCAGTTGGTCTCCGCTGCAAACACGGCCATAGTCAGAAAGCAACCCAGGGGAAGGCTAAAAAGTCAGGAAAGTGCCAGCCCTAGTTGTGCAGTCCCAAAGGAGTCCGATCCAAAAGGCGAAAACGCAAATATTTGGCCACCCATCCAAATGATGAGAATCAGGTGTCCTAATCACTTGGCCCGGCCACAGGTGTATACAATCGAGCACTTAGGCATGGAGACTCTTTCTACAAACATTTGTGAAAGAATGGGCCACTCTCAGGAGCTCAGTGATTTCCAGCGTGGAACTGTCATAGGATGCCACCTGTGCAACAAATCCAGTTGTGAAATTTCCTCGCTCCTAAATATTCCAAAGTCAACTGTCGGCTTTATTATAAGAAAATGGAAGAGTTTGGGAACAACAGCAACTCAGCCACCAAGTGGTAGGCCACACAAACTGACAGAGAGGGGTCAGCGGATGCTGAAGCGCATAGTGCCAAGACTTTCTGCACAGTCAGTTGCTACAGAGCTCCAAACTTCATGTGACCTTCCAATTAGTTCACGTACAGTACGCAGAGAGCTTCATGGAATGGGTTTCCATGGCAGAGCAGGTCCAATGCAAAGCGTGGGATGCAGTGGTGTAAAGCACGTCGCCACTGGACTCTAGAGCAGTGGAGACGCCTTCTCTGGAGTGATGAATCACGCTTTTCCATCTGACAATCTGATGGACGAGGTTTGGAGGTTGCCAGGAGAACGGTACATTTCGGACTGCATTGTGCAGAGTGTGAAATTTGGTGGAGGAGGAATTATGGTGTAGGGTTGTTTTTCAGGAGTTGGGCTTGGCCTCTTAGTTCCAGTGAAAGGAACTTTGAATGCTCCAGGATACCAAAACATTTTGGACAATTCCATGCTCCCAACCTTGTGGGAACAGTTTGGAGCGGGCCCCTTCCTCTCCCAACATGACTGTGCACCAATGCACAAAGCAAGGTCCATAGAGACATGGATGACAGAGTCTGGTGTGGATGAACTTGACTGGCCTGCACAGAGTCCCGACCTGAACCCGATAGAACACCTTTGGGATGAATTAGAACGGAGACTGAGAGCCAGGCCTTCTTGACCAACATCAGTGTGTGACCTCACCAATGTGCTTCTGGAAGAATGGTCAAAAATTCCTATAAACACACTCTGCAACCCTGTGGACAGCCTTCCCAGAAGAGTTGAAGCTGTAATATTTACAAAAGGTGGACTGACATCATATTGAACCCTATAGGTTAGGAATGGGATGGCACTTCAAGTTCATATGTGAGTCAAGGCAGGTGGCCCAATACTTTTGAAAATATAGTGTATATGGCAATTGCTTCAATATAGAGGGTACTTGTTTTTCTGCTCTACTAGTACTTTAACCCTAGATAGCGCAGTGGTTAGTGCTTGTGTCTCACTGCGAGAAGGTCCTTTGTTCAGCTTCTGCGTGGTGTTTGCATGTTCTCCCTGTGACTGCATAGGTTCTCCCTGGGTAGTCCGCTGATGCAGGCTGACTGGCAACACTAATTTGGCTCTATTAGATCTCAGATTTGTCTCAAACATCTTATTTCATTCTCCTTCAAAATATTTGAGACATAATCGAGATCAGTGGCATACATACTGTATATAAGATCTCCTTTGTGTATTGCCCAAATGTTTAAATCTCAACTCAACCTCCTTTGTCTCAGTGATGTCATGTCTCTTTTTATCTTATCTCTTGCTCCTAAGGGTTCTTTAGGAGCAATAAATAAGAAACAAGAGATCACATAATGAAACAAACATGGAAAGCTCAAAGTGAACAAGTGTACATAGGCAAAATGTATTTCATCTGATCATAATTCGGGTTTGAATGTTACTGTGTACATGGACACTGACACAAATAATCTGATTATGACGTGTGTTTTCATCCATCACACCTTAAAGGGGAACTGCAGCCCTTTGAGATATTTGGGATTAACGGCTATATAAGTAAACTTTGATTGATTGAACTGCACTTTTTTTTTTTAATTTTGCCTATAATTCACAATCTTTATACACAACACAAGAACACATGGTTTCCTTTTCTTAAGCACTCTAAATAGTCAATAAATGTGATTAAAAGTCCACTTACAATGGAGTCTATGGGAGTAGTTTATAGGTAATGTAGTAACAGGCACATGTATAATAACATGACATTTATTTTGCTCCTTTTAAGCACATATGGTGCATTAATTTCAAAAACGCATCACAACGTTCACTTTTTGTTTGCAACAAAATCACTTCTTACTGCTTAATGCAGACTTCATGAGAGCCAACAAACATAATAAAACATCACTTACTGTACAATGTCTGCTGTCATTAGGATGCCGATTGATAGACTCTTGTTATGTTTGTGTTTAGATGGAGAATGACTCATAATCCTTGTGAAAAATAGGGAGTGGAATCGGGTGTCTTTTTGTGTCTTTCTCGCCATTTCCAGGTCTAAATTAGCGGAATACATTCTCATCCTTCTACAAACCAGGTGAGAGGCATGATTTATGATCTACAATAAACTTTCACAAGCAACGAAGCGAAGAAGCATCTTACCACTCGAAGTTGTCAATTTAGGCACTCAAGCGTGTGATCATGGCACCGCTAAAAATAGTTTGTCTGTGTTAGCACTTATGATAACAATATCACTAATACTTGGTTAATATTCAAGTCACAAAATGTAAATGGAGTATTGTTGGCGGGTTTTGGATGGTTATTTATTGGGTTTCATGGGCAGAATAAAGGACCTCCTATTGGCTCAAACTGGCTTATTTACGTGTATTTACAAGTTTGAATGCATTAAAAAAAATATATCTGTCATCATGTCTTTCATAATGATTGTGAAGGAAAGCCAAAATTCCAAAAATAAAGTGCAGTTCCCCTTTAAAGTACCAGTAGAGTGGAAAAACTATTTGCTTTTATTTTAAAGCTATTATGATGTATATCTGATATCTGACACCAAAAGACTTCGAAAGTATGCAAATAAATAGATATGATAAAAATAGTATTTAATCTCACCGAGAATTGCGAGCCATTTTGAGAGATAATGAGGAAGCCAGTCATGTGATCGGTGACGTAGCATTACTCTGCAAAAAGTCAGTGTTCAAAAACAAGAAACAAAAATAAAAATATTAGGGGTATTTTATTTGAAGTAAGCAAAACAATCTGCCAATAGAACAAGAAAATTTGAATTGTCAAGACTTTCCAAAACAAGTAAAATGAGCTAACCTCAACAAACCCAAAAATAACTTCAAATAAGTATTTCCTCACTAATAACAACTGAAAAATAAAACAGCCAAGTCCATTTGGCTGTCATCTGTTTTAATTATGATACACAATTGTGTCAAAATCATGATTATTTTTTTTACATGCTTGAAATAAGAAATGGTTACTTTAAAAAAGTAGTTTTATACTTGTGAGTGTTGATGACACAGCTTTGCAACAGTTGATATTCTAGTTTCAAGCATGTTTTACTCAATATAGGTCATAAAATCTCAGGAACAAGCTGTAATATCTTACTGTGATCATTTAGGACCAAAACCCTTAAAACAAGTAAAACACTGTAACATAAAATCTGCTAAGTGAGAAGAATATCTTATCAGACAGAAAATAAGCAAATATCACCCGTATTTGAGATATTTAATCTTACTTAGATTTCCGTTTTTGCAGTGTAGGAACTGCAGATCCCTTCCACATCAACAACAATGCTAATCAATCAGGCTTTGTGAGAGTCAACATCGATTACTTTCAATCAATCAATCAATCAAAGTTTACTTGTATAGCCCTAAATCCAGAGTGTCTCAAAGGGCTGTACAAGCCACAACGACATCCTTGGCTCAGATTCCACATCAGGGCAAGAAAAACCTCAACCCAATGGGATGACAATGAGAAACCTTGGAGGGGACTCCCCCCCTGGGCAACCAGTGCAATGGACGTCGAGTGGATCTAGCATAATAGTGTGAGAGTCCAGTCCATAGTGGGCCCAGCAGGAGATCATCTTGAGTGGAGACAGGTCAGCAGCGCAGAGACCTCCCCAACTGATGCACAGATGAGTGGTCCACCCTGGGTCCCGACTTTCGACAGCTAACACTGTACAATTTCCACTCTCGCTGGGATGCAGACCGACAGGACGCTCACATAAATCCGTTTAGACGAAGATTAAATCGCAATCCTAACGAAAAAAAGTTGCGCCGATTTACGTCTTTTTCACCATCCCGGGAAATTCGAGCAGCCTCTCTGTCCATGGCCCCATTTGTCTACTACCAGGTGAGAGATGCATGCATTTAGTTTACAAAACCAGTGAAGTTGGCACGTTGTGTAAATCGTAAATAATAACAGAATACAATGATTTGCAAATCCTTTTCAACCTATATTCAATTAAATACACTGCTAAGGTAAGATACTTAACGTTTGATCTGATAAACTTTATTTTTTGCTAATATTAGCTAATTTGGAATTTGATGCCCGCAACATGTTTTTAAAAAGCTGGCACAAGTGGCAAAAAAGACTGAGAAAGTGGAGGAATTCTCGTCAAACACTTATATGGAACATCCTACAAGTGAACAGGCTAATTGGGAACAGGTGGGTGCCATGATTGGGTATAAAAGAAGCTTCCATGAAATGCTCAGTCATTCACAAACAAGGATGGGGCGAAGGTCACCACTTTGTGTACAAATGCGTGAGCAAATTGTTGAACCGTTTAAGAACAACATTTCTCAATGTGCTATTACAAAGAATTTAGGGATTTCACCCTCTACGGTCCGTAATATCATCAAAAGGTTCAGATAATCTGGAGAAATCACTGCACATAAGCGGCAAGGCTGAAAACCAACATTGAATGCCCGTGACCTTCGCTTTGTTTTGGCGAGCTGGCACAATTAAAGAAAAACTCGATTTTACAACAGCTTTAATTTGACTCCCATTTCTATTTCCAAATTTGTGATTGTTGGAACTAATAATATATATTAACTATTGTGTTGATATTGTTAAACTGTCAATAGCACTCATCATAAAAAAATGTTTTTAAATGTAAAGTAAATACATGTGATCGGTATTGGTATCGGCCGATCTCACTCAAAGATGATCAAAGTTGGCAGGATAAAATCCTGATCAGAACATCCCTGCAAATCAAGACTGAAACATTTTAGTATTATCATAACAAAGGCATTACCCAACAAAAGAATAGGGAGAGAAAAATCCCCTTAGGTGAGCCTGTGTTGCAAAAAGGCATAGGGAAAGAGCGATGTCCCTGTTGCCATTTTTGTCTCATTTGTAGTACACAGATCAAACTGGGAGCATCCCTGCAAGACAACTGACCAATGGTGGCACGCCTGTCTAACTGGAGAGAACTAGATTAAAGCAGTGACCGAATCGGAAAGACAGTTTTGCCAATTTCTCCAAATCTGATTGTCATACATGAACCGCCTCTGACAACATTAATTTTTCACATGCACTGGGCCAATGTTATTTGTTTGCTG
The DNA here is from genome assembly GCF_033978785.1 of Entelurus aequoreus. Lineage (NCBI taxonomy): Eukaryota > Metazoa > Chordata > Actinopteri > Syngnathiformes > Syngnathidae > Entelurus > Entelurus aequoreus. Next base: position 69,254,165 of record NC_084734.1, on the reverse strand, counting down.
TGATTTCATAGCTCGTTGGGTGGTGTGTCTGCAAGCAACATGGGGTAGAACAATGCATTATACATAAACGAAAAGATATAAAGGAAACCAAAACAAAAGAAACTCCTAGCAGGAGTTCGCTTTGCGTTTGCAATTTTAATGAGTCAGTGTTGTGGTGCATGGTTTCAGTCGCTGAATATTACAATGTGTAGGCTACATTTATGAACACTGAAAAATAAAAGGAAAGAGTTCGGGCCAAGGCGATGCTACTGTGGAAACAATCATATTTACCAGCAATCATTACAAACTGCCAGGAAGAATATTTATTGGGCAAAAATATTGATATTCCATTGGCTTTACAGAAGTCTTAAATAACATCCCATGAACACTGCCTTGCTCTTAGTATGTGAGAAAAGGAGAAATGAAAAATAATGATTTGAGAGGTTGGTTCTTCATCAGATATATCACCTGGAGCAAATTAAACCATGTGTAGTCAAATAGGCCCAATAAGAGGTTTGAAATGACTCACAACAATATTCCCCTTCCACCAGAATCTATAAATGGCTCATTTAACATCTATGACCCCGATACCTGCTACTGAGGGAGAGTTATGGCTTTTCAAAAAGGAAGCTATCATAGATTTTAGTGAAGTAAGAAAATGTCCCCAGGTAGCGCTGGAGCAAATGAAATTATGCATGACCTCCTCGTTGCTTGGCTTAATAAGTGATCTATGGACCGGGAACAATAAAGATCCAGATGTCATGAAGACACATGAACAGAGCTAATAAAAGAGCTCAAGATGGAAATGTAAAAGAATAGATATTCAATGCTGAACACATGCATAAAAAAGGACCTTATTTTTTTCTTGGTCAAAAATAATGCACATGAAATTGGCTCTCCTTGATATTCCTTGTCCCTTGAATGAAAAAAATGGGTGTACCAGTTTTGGTTTAATCAGAATCTTGGGCTACTGGGATCTATGTGTGTGTGTGTGTGTGCAGATGGGATGCTGGATGTAGGCTGTCAGCAGATATTAATGCAGATTTTCATGGTTGGGGAGCAAAGATGGAACCTGGAAGTGTGTTAAGTAATTGTATTTTTGTGTTGTGCTTATAGTTGACAAAACTGCACCTTTTTTTTTTTAAATTTTGCTTATCATATACAATCCCTATTTGAGAAGAGAGCAAATCTGTTTCTCTTTTCTTTGCTTTCTAAATTGTGAAAAACGGCTATAATGAGGTGGCTACCAATGCAAGTAATTGAGATTGATCTATTCTGCCTATAAAATGTCCTAAAAAGCTCCATAACAAATGCCAACAAGACTCCATGTCATACTTGCCAACCCTCCCGATTTTTCCGGGAGACTCCCGAATTTCAGTGCCCCTCCCGAAAATCTCCCGGGGCAACCATTCTCCCGAATTTCTCCCGATTTTCACCCAGACAACAATATTAAGGGCGTGCCGTGATGGCACTGCCTTTAGCGTCCTCTACAAACTGTCGTTGCTTCCGCTTTTTCACCATACAAACAGCGTGCCAGCCCAGCCACATGTTGTATGCGGCTTCTACAGACACACGTAAGTGACTGAAAGACTTGATCATCAGCCATACAGGTCACACTGAGGGTAGCCATATAAACAACTTTAACACTGTTACAAATATGCGCCACACTGTGAACCCACACCAAACAAGAATGACAAACACATTTCGGGAGAACATCCGCACCATAACACAACATAAACACAACAGAACAAATACCCAGAATCCCTTGCATCCCTAACTCTTCCGGGCTACAATATACACCCCCGCTACCACCAAACCCCGGCCCCCATCTTCCGAATTCGGAGGTCTCAAGGTTGGCAAGTATGCTCCATGTACATTATTTGACCTGCATATTAACTATTGCTTTTGTTATTGTCAGATGACAATGACATTGTTATTGTCAGAGGAACTACTTTTCTGAGGTTGTGAAACATCGCCTTGCTCACACTGATCCTCGTACTACTAGCAACTAACAAGCTTAAATTGCTAATAACGTTGGGTTGTGACTAGAGATGTCCAATAATATCGGGCTGCCGATATTATCGGCCGATAAATGCTTTAAAATTTAATATCGGAAATTATCGGTATCGGTTTCATAAAGTAAAATTTATGATTTTTTGAAACGCCGCTGTACGGAGTGGTACATGGACGTAGGGAAAAGTACAGAGCGCCAATAAACCTTAAAGGCACCACCTTTGCGTGCTGGCCCAATCACATAATATCTACGGCTTTTTACACACACAAGTGATTGCAATGCACAATTGGTCAACAGCCATACAGGTCACACTGAGGGTGACCGTATAAACAACTTTAACATTGTTACAAATATGCGCCACACTGTGAACCCACACCAAACAAGAATGACAAACACATTTCGGGAGAACATCCGCACCGTAACACAACATAAACACAACAGAACAAATACCCAGAACACCTTGCAGCACTAACTCTTCCGGGACGCTAAAATATACACCCCCCCACCTCAATTTCGCCCCCCCAACCCCGCCCACCTCAACCTCCTCATGCTCTCTCAGGGAGAGCATGTCCCAAATTCCAAGCTGCTGTTTTGAGGTATGTTAAAAAAAATAATGCACTTTGTGACTTCAATAATAAATATGGCAGTGCCATGTTGGCATTTTTTTCCATAACTTGAGTTGATTTATTTTGGAAAACCTTGTTACATTGTTTACTGCATCCAGTGGGGCATCACAACGAAATTAGGCATAATAATGTGTTAATTCCACGACTGTATATATCGGTATCGGTTGATATCGTAATCGGTAATTAAGAGTTGGACAATATCGGAATATCGGATATCAACAAAAAAGCCGTTATCGGACATCTCTAGTTGTGACCAGTGTTTATAATAACGGCGTTATTTAATAACAGTGTTAGTAACACCGTTACTTTTACTAGTAACGAGTAATCTAATTAATTACTTTTAGGTCCGTTACAATGACTTTAGTGATAGTTTGATGTTAACTTGCCATCCAAACAATACACCGTTTGTTGACAAGAAGATATGACAGCCATCGAAGCACATTTGTTAACCAGAGGTAACACAATCTCGTAAAACGATTCAAAAGAGCTTGCGTCAGAGCCGACACACTGCTGCTGCTAACGGCTAAAGCTAACAAACACAGCTCCGTTGAAATTGGCAACAGGCCCAGCCTTTTAAAAACACACACACGCACACTGTGCTCTATACTTCAAACTGCAAATGCCAGATATTTGAAGTTGTTTTAAAGTAACGTATTAATTACTTTCCCTAGTAAATAATTACAATTATTTAAGAGTAATTACGTTGGTTATTTAATTACTTTTTTGGTTAATTACTTTTTTGGTAAAGTAACGAGTAACTATAATTAATTACTTTTTAAAAAGTAACCTTTCAGAACACTGGTTGCGACCAACCATAAAATAAAGTAAAAATAGAAGGAGCTTTAGCTGCTTCTGCGGCATTGCCTTTGAGTTTGGAAAAGGTAATGCTAGGGTATGAGTCATGCATCTCACCTGTATAGTAGAAGGTTTTGACACCAAAGAGGAGAAGTTGGTAAATTTTGAAATTCCACACGATACCAACATTATACTATATGACTCTCAATTTGTCTCTCAACAAAACGTCGCTCGAGAGAGCGGCTGTGCCAGCAATCTGTGGGTTCCAGGTTCGATCCCCGGCTTCCACCACCCTAGTCACGTCTGTCGTGTACTTTGGCAAGACACTTCACCCTTGCTCCTGATGGGTCATGCTCCAAGACCCTAACGCAGTCTGCCCTTAGTGGTAGTGAACACATAAAGTCCTCTCTTTGCTGTTGTTGTTGACGGAAGTAGCGTTCTTTGCTATGCACAAAATAAGTTATGGTAATACCTAAAATTAACAAAATACTGTAAATATGACATCATATTATGAATATGCCTGTTACTATATTCCATAAATACTTAAAGCATGTAAGTGTTGACGATTTTTTTAAAATTTCTTTCTACTATTCAGAACGCATAGGAAAGGGACAATTATGTTCTTGTCTCACCTAAGGATTGGGAATGATGGACAGAAAAAATAAAAATGTGTATGTATTGTTGGTCTGTGTTTCTTTGCTGTACAGCGTGTAACACATTCCAACTTTCTTTCCCACAAAACTGTATTAATGACACTTGCAAGTTTAGTATTACTAATACTGTACTAGAGATGATAGATAAATGCGTTAAAATGTAATATCAGAAATCATCGGTATCGTTTTTTTTATTATCGGTATCGGTTATTTTATTTTTTTTTTTTTTTAATTAAATCAACATAAAAAACACAAGATACACTTACAATTAGTGCACCAACCCAAAAAACCTCCCTTACTCATTCACACTCATTCACACAAAAGGGTTGTTTCTTTCTGTTATTAATATTCTGTTTCCTACATTATATATCAATATAGTCTGCAAGGGATACAGTCCGTAAGCACACATGATTGTGCATGCTGCTGGTCCACTAATAGTACTAACCTTTAACAGTTAATTTTACTAATTTTCAGGGGCGTCACTAGCTCTTAAGGACAGGGGGGGCTTAGCCCCCAGAGATGCAGGATGCTAGCGAACGTAGCGCACGAGCACAAAACTTCACAAACGGCTAACAAAGACTTAGAAATTATTCATTGTTATTATTATTATTTCAGTCGGTTTAGTTTCAATCTGTGTTCAGTACAACAACAAACATGGGTTTGCACAGTGAAATTTGTTTACAGCATCAACAAGAAACAATTACTTGCATGATCCTTCAATATACACTGAAACGCAATGAAAGTCGTGGCATTAGCCTCTATGTTATTAAAGGCCTACTGAAATGAAATGTTCTTATTTAAACGGGGATAGCAGATCCATTCTATGTGTCATACTTAAACATTTCGCGATATTGCCATATTTTTGATGAAATTATTTAGTAGAGAACATCAACGATAAAGTTCGCAACTTTTGGTCGCTGATAAAAAAAAGCCTTGCCTGTACCGGAAGTAGCGTGACGTCACAGGTTGAAGGGCTCCTCACATTTGCACATTGTTTACACCAGCAGCGAGAGCGATTCGGACCGAGAAAGCAACAATTACCCCATTAATTTGAGCCAGGGTGAAAGATTCGTGGATGAGGAAAGTGAGAGTAAAGGATTAGAGTGCAGTGCAGGACGTATCTTTTTTCGCTCTGACCGTAACTTAGGTACAAGGGCTCATTGGATTCCACACTTTCTCCTTTTACTATTGTGGATCACGGATTTGTATTTTAAACCACCTCGGATACTATATCCTCTTGAAAATGAGAGTCGAGAACGCGAAATGGACTTTCACAGTGACTTTTATCTTCACGACAATACATCGGCGAAGCACTTTAGCTACGGAGCTAATATGATAGCATCATGCTTAACTGCATATAGAAACAGAAGAAAAAAGCCCCTGACTGGAAGGATAGACAGAAGATCAACAATACTACCAAACCCTGGACCTGTAACCACACGGTAAATGCTGTGCCGCCTGGCGAAGCCTAGCAATGCAGTTGCTAACGACGCCATTGAAGCTAACTTAGCTACGGGACCTCGACAGAGCTATGCTAAAAACATTAGCTCTCCACCTACGCCAACCCTCATCTGCTCATCAACACCCGTGCTCACCTGCGTTCCAGCGATCAACGGCGCGACGAAGGACTTCACCACGATGACCGGTGCGGTCGGCGGCCCGGAGACGGAGGAAGTCAACCCAGACAGGTGAGGACAGCGGTGCGGCGGCGGACGGCGTTGTAGCTTTCGACGACACCCCGGCCGCCATCAGAGTCGGCAAGAAACATATATTTCCCCAAAGTTACGTACGTGACATGCACGCACGTACGGGCAAGCGATCAAATGTTTGGAAGACAAAGCTGTACTCACGGTTGCGCGTCTGCTATCCAACTCAAAGTCCTCCTGGTTGTGTTGCTGTAGCCAGCAGCTAATACACCGATCCCACCTACAGCTTTCTTCTTTGCAGTCTCCATTGTTAATTGAACAAATTGCAAAAGATTCACCAACACAGATGTCCAGAATACTGTGGAATTATGTAGTGAAAACAGACGACTTAAGCTGGCCACCGTGCTATTCCAAAATGTCTGCTTCAACCCGTGACGTCACGCGCAAACGTCATCATACCAAAACGTTTTCAGCCGGAAGTTTCCCGGGAAATTTAAAATTGCACTTTATAAGTTAACCCGGCCGTATTGCGTGGTCGGTAGTAGTGGGTTTCAGTAGTCCTTTAATTCACAACATAGAGGCTAATGCCACAACTTTCGCTCACAATACAATAATTGTTTGTTCCCAAATATTTTGAAGTTGCACATATGACATTTTGGGCACATATGTGACTAAAATGGTTGTAAATTCAAGCCCTGGAAATATTACTTAATTACTTGAATTAAAGTAATATCTGGATCGGGATAATTTGGCTTGTATATAATATATTTATATATATATTATGGCAAGCCGTTTAGGAAATTAAATATATATGGAAGTCTGAATAGAAATGAGAAACATTTACATACACTGTAAATAAGAAAGACTTAGTCTGCTGATCTGAAAAAGAGCCAAAGCTGTCAAAGAGCTGAGGGACCATCTTCAAAGTGCAATGCTGAAACAAATAATGCAAACAATAAAATGTAACTTCCAGGGCTTGAGATTAATGTAGTCCCGTCGTCCTGGGGACGGTAAAAAAAATGCACGAGACGAAATTAAATGCTCCCCGGGACGATGGCTTTTAACCATTTTTTTTCTTTTTCTTTTTATGTATTTATTCATTTTACATTTTATATTAAATGTCTTGGTTTTTTCACCCTCTGAAAATCCTATGAAATGTTTAACAAGCCATCCTATAATAATACAACAGCCATTAATGTAACAATACAATAAAACAAATATATTTAATGATGTTGTTTTCATTATTTTAACAATAGGCTAATGTATATTACTTTATATAGATTGTACAAGAAACACAAAACTTAAAAACTAAATGATTTACAATTGCAGACACAAGGTTCTTGTTCTGCAGTGTTGTGTGCTAATGTGCTTCGTACACCTGCCAGACCGCAAGCAAGGTCGCAGAGAAAATGCGGACTGGATTTTGAGTGATGTGGGCATTTTCTATACGAACAAGTGGAATGGATTGGATACCGACGCACTAAAGGGGCTCTCTACCTTACACTATGAAGTGAGGTGAAACTGAGTGAATAATGACAGGTTATATGATTATTTATTTAAACTAATATTCGGGCCACTTTATAATGAATATGTCGGCATGTATTTGTAAAAAAAAAAAAAAAAAAAAACTTTTTTTTTTTTTTTTTTTTTTTTTTAACACCAAATTATTTAGGGGGGGCTTAAGAACATTTTAGGGGGGCTTGAGCCCCCCTAAAATAGGCCTAAAAACGCCAATGCTAATTTTCATTAATTACTAGTTTCTATGTAACTGTTTTTATATTGTTTTACTTTCTCTTTTATTCAAGAAAATGTTTTTAATTTATTTATCTTATTTTATTTTATTTTGTTTTTTTAAAAGTACCTTATCTTCACCATACCGGTTTTCCAAATTAGGCATAATAATGTGTTAATTCCACGACTGTATATATCGGTTGATATCGGTATCGGTTGATATCGATATCGGTAATTATCGGACATCCCTATACTGTACTATGTAATACTGCTACCAGGTATATAAATACAAGAATAAGTTCATCACAGTATTTGCTAAACTGAGTTCATGACATGCTACTGTCATCTTTTAGAAAAAGTATTGCAAAGAAATAAAAAGCCCAAACAATACTTTGATGATTGCTGAACGGATGTCTTTTGAGACGTGCTGAGGTCTTGCAAGATGTTCCAAGGTCTTGTGATATAATGGCGCCTCAAACTCACTCACTTTAGGGACATCCCCCCTCCCCCGACAAATTGCTTATTTGGAATGGTAGAATCTCAGCGCCCTTAGATTTTGTTGTTTCTGACTGTACTGTACAAAAGTCTCCTCAAGGCAAAAAGCAGAACTGCTCTACAACATGAGAATTAACATCCAGTCAGTCATTCAATGTAATTGGTGTTGAGCAGAGAACAGCAACTTGTTTACACTAAATAGCTCCATGAGAGCCCCACATATGCTGAAATCAGCTGGAAGCTGTCATCGTTCTACTTTGTTCGAGCAGGGACGTGTCCTCCCAAAGCAACGGTCACAGGAGGCATCTTTAAAAGGTTCAGGAGCCACCGCGCCTCGATGGAGTTGCAGCTTGACCTTGAGACCCTCACATATCCTCAAGCTGTCATTGGGGGTGAGACCAGTCCCCATGTGGAAAAAACTCATTTCAGTTGCGTGTGTCTGGGACCCTGTTTTTTGTTACAGTCCAAAACGTGTGACAAAAGGTTAAAGTCATGGAAAAGAACTGAGTAGAAAACTTGGCTCTCATCTCTTTTCACGCTGGTCTTATAAAACAGAATATTTACTTAGGAACATGTGCACAAAACTAAAGTTGTCTTTTTATAAAGCTATCAAAATATAAAGCATTGTCCCAATGTGGAGAAGACTGGACTGGACTGGGTAATCAGTTTGGTTTGACTGATGTTTGGCCTTGGACATTTCTGGATCTTCATTTCACATTCATGGCAAGATTGAGTGATGTTGAGAGCCTTGAAACTGGACTGAATTTTCCAGAGAGCACAAAACTCAAACTTCAGTAAGGCAATGCAACTGCTTGCCTGAGGCAAAGGCAAACCTAGACAGTGCAATGCTGATTATTGTTGTATGTAAAGTTAAATGTTGCTGAGTGCCTCCATGACTGTGTACTAATTCAGGTATTTCTGAACATATCAAATGTGCATGCTCAAAATCCTTTTATGTACTGATAAATGTAGATATAAAACCAGCTACACAAGTATGGATCATACACACAGTACTGTAATTCACAATAATATTGTTAAGCTATTGCTCTGACATACAGTAGCACAATCATTTCTAAGAAAAACACATGCTGATCATACATAATGTGGAACATTTACTGGATCACCAAAACGTACTGTAGCTGCATTAACCATCTTGGATAATTTGGTCTTTTGTTTTCAATAAGTTCTTCACAGTTTTTGCCAAACTGAGCTCATGTCAGACACGTTGAAGTATCATGCAACATGCTAGCATCATCTTTGAGAGAAAGTATTGCACAGCAATAAACAGCCAAAATAATACTTTGATGATTGCTGAACGGATGTCTTTTGAGACGTGCTGAGGTCTTGCAAGATGTTCCAAGAGAAGGTGTAAATCTCGCGCCAGGCCATACCCATATCCGCAGCAGGTCTCCAAGGTGAACAGCCTCTGGCATGTTAGAGCTTGTGATATGACGCTTATGCTGTTAAAGTTAATGGTGAAGTTGGAGGCTATCCCAGCTGAGTTTGGACGAGAGGTGGATTTCTGGTCACTAGTCAGGGATAGGCATTTTGGTTAGCGCGGTACAGAAATGTTTCTTCCCGGATCAAGCAACACATTGAGATAGGATAGGATAGTATAGACTTTATTCATCTAACAATGGGGGAATTGTGTAGTTACAGTGCAGATACAAAAAGTCGCGGAGTTCGGCTGTTAACTGTGATAACAGTGCATAGCATGCAACCTTCTGCTGTATTCTCTCAGGCAATGCATTTGTGTGCTTTCAAGGGTCACAAATGTTGTCAGATGATAGATTGTATTCTCAAATTGGAAGTATATTCCCACTGGATCTGTACATTTTAGTGACACATTTCACAATTTGGTTCAACCAAAATTGATAGAAGCCATCCATTATTTAGAGTAAGGCTAAAATGTTTCTCCAATATGGATGTGACGACATCATGAGCTCTTGCAAGATTAAAACGTGCAGCCATTTCGCCTTAAGAGAAAATATGTCTTGCAGAACACAGTCAGGACAATAATAATGGATTAGACTTGTACAACAATTTTCAAGATATTCAGAGCACTTAACAGTGAGAAGTGAAAACTAGAGATGTCCGATAATGGCTTTTTTGCTGATGTCCGATATTTCGATATTGTCCAACTCTTAATTACCGATTACGATATCAACCGATACCGACATATACAGTCGTGGAATTAACACATTTAAGACCTAATTTTGTTGTGATGCCCCGCTGGATGCATTAAACATTGTAACAAGGTTTTCCAAAATAAATCAACTCAAGTCATAGAAAAAAATGCCAACATGGCACTGCCATATTTATTATTGAAGTCACAAAGTGCATTATTTTTTTTAACATGCCTCAAAACAGCAGCTTCGGAATTTGGGACATGCTCTCCCCGAGAGAGCATGAGGAGGTTGAGGTGGGCAGGGGGGTGGGGGTAGGGGGTAGCGGGGGGGGTGTATATAGTAGCGTCCCGGAAGAGTTAGTGCTGCAAGGGGTTCTGGGTATTTGTTATGTTGTGTTACGGTGCGGATGTTCTCCCGAAATGTCATTCTTGTTTGGTGTGGGTTCACAGTGTGGCGCATATTTGTAACAGTGTTAAAGTTGTTTATACGAACACCCTCAGTGTGACCTGTATGGCTGTTGAGCAAGTATGCGTTGCATTCACTTGTGTGTGTGAAAAGCCGCAGATATTATGAGACTGGGCCGGCATGCAAAGGAAGTGCCTTTAAGGTTTATTAGCGCTCTGTACTTCTCCCTACGTCCGTGTACATAGCGGTGTTTTAAAAAGTCATAAATTTTACTTTTTGAAACTGATACCGATAATTTTGAAACCGATAACGATCATTTCCGATATTAAATTTTAAATCATTTATCGGCCGATAATATCGGCAGTCCGATATTATCGGACATCCCTAGTGAAAACCCATAATTCATTCCCTCCACATTCGCACATTGGTGGTATTAAGCTACATTTATAGCCATAGCTGCACGGGGGGTGATGGGCTGACAAAAATGTGGCTGCTATTTGCACCTACGGCCTCTCTGACCACCACCAGGGGGGTTTAGTCATGTTCATACACTGGTATGAGCTGCACCAGAAGCAAGGTTGGTGAAGTGCCTTGCCAAAGGACATAATTAACGGCAGTGCCTAGGATGGCGTAAGCACTGTCCCATAAAAGTCAGAAGCATATCAATTAGGGGTGTGCATCTCTACCCTAAATGGAGATCCGATATGAATCGAAATATATTGGTTACAATACCATTCACTAACAACACATTTTAAAACGTTACGATTCGATGTGATATGATTTGATGCAGATGAAATCATTGCATGGTGAAAAAAATAATGTATGATGTATTAGGTCAGAACAATGTCATTATGTTTATTTTTTAAATAGACATACAAAAAAGGTAGTTCCTGTATTAATTACGAAAACATAGTAGAACTAACAACTTCAGTGCATTGCAATCCATAAACTTTAAGAAAAGAAGATGTAAACAAAACAGTTTTGGAAAAGCTACCAGGTTTTAACTGTTGTTTGCTCAGGTTGCAGATAGTAGGTAGTCTGCCTGCGAACTGGTCGCTCTGCTAGTATTACCATCCCTAGCTCCCTCAACGCCATGCCTTCACAACAGGTGGGTGCTCGGATTAGTCGTGCTGCCGCTACTTTATTGCTGCTTTCCAAACTTTTAACCAACTGACTAAAAAATCCAAATGTTTACCACACTTAAGATTTAAGATTTGGGAGTGCATTGTTTGTAAACTCTTTCGGTGCGGTCTGCCATGTTGCTCTGTTGTTATCAGTCGCAAACAGGAACGTTACTTTCGTATTACATCATCGCAGAAGTCTACCAAAATTAAAGCGGCCATATTTTGTTGCAGAGCTCCAATCATCAATTGATGACTTTCCAACCAGACATGCCTATCTATACTAGACATAGATCAATCCAAAGACTCGCCAAACAATGTATTCATAGCTCTATAGTTAAAATCTGTTTTCGATTTGTACCAATTAATTTTTACACTCCTAATATCAATCAATCACAATTTATTTATATAGCCCTTTATCACAAGTGCCTCAAAGGGCTTCACAAACCACAATGGCATCCCTTTATCTGAACCCAAATCCAGGTGAGGAAAAACCTCAAAAGCCAAAGCAGGGACAATCTTGGGAAGGGGCTGCAGATGTGGAGTCCCCTCTCCTTAGTGACCGGCTGCAATGGATGTCGAGTGGGTACAATTATGTAATAATTACTAACTAAGAGTCCAGTCCATCGAATAGCCAGCAGAGGGTCACAGAGGGATTTTCTTGCAAGTAGACAAGTCCACAAGTGACCACCTGGTTGGTATCCTCTTAATGCAGGAGAGGGGGGACATAACAGAAAAGAAAAGCGGCAGGTCAACTGGTCTAAAGAAGGTTACAACATTAAGCTTTTTATATCCAAAAGCCAGAGTATGTAAATTATTTTTAAGGTGGGTCTTAAATGCTTCTAATGCTTTAAATTATTGATTGATTGATTGATTGAGACTTGTATTAGTAGGTTGCACAGTGAAGTACATATTCCGTACAATTGACCACTAAATGGTAACACCCGAATAAGTTTTTCAACTTGTTTAAGTCGGGGTCCACTTAAATTGATTCATGATACAGATATATACTATCATATATACTATCATCATAATACAGTCATCACACAAGATAATCACATTGAATTATTTACATTATTTACAATCAGGGGTGTGGAGGGGGGGGTAGGATATGGACAGCAAGTAGTGGACATAGAGAGAGACAGAGAGAGAGAGAGAGAGAGAGAGAGAGAGAGAGAGAGAGAGAGAGAGAGAGAGAGAGAGAGAGAGAGATCAGAAGGCATAAGAAAAAGTATCTGCATTTGATTGTTTACATTTGATTATTAGCAATCCGGGGAGGGTGTTAGTTTAGGGTTGTAGCTGCCTGGAGGTGAACTTTTATTGCGGTTTTGAAGGAGGATAGAGATGCCCTTTCTTTTATACCTGTTGGGAGCACATTCCACATTGATGTGGCATAGAAAGAGAATGAGTTAAGACCTTTGTTAGTTCGGGAATCTGGGTTCAACATGGTTAGTGGAGCTCCCCCTGGTGTTGTGGTTATGGCGGTCATTTACGTTAAGGAAGTAGTTTGACATGTACTTCGGTATCAGGGAGGTGTAGTGGATTTTATAGACTAGGCTCAGTGCAAGTTGTGTTGTGTCGTTTGTATTTGGTATGGCTTTTGCAAACGTGCTGTTATTTAAAGCTGTTACGCTTAATTAATTATGTTGTCTTGTAGCGTTTGAGTTTGTTGTGACTTTACTCAGCCACCTTAGCTAGCCGCCATTTTTGTTTTGACGCCGTCACAGACGAGAAAAATAGACTTAACGTATAACATACTTATTTTTAAAATGTCATATATAGTCTGCCGTGTCCAATGTTTTCCTTTTTATGGTACCAATAAAATTGATTGATTCCTTTTTAAAACGATCTTGACACTATTTTTTTTTTTTTAATACCTTTTTTATTTTGTATACATTTATGTAATGATGATGTCACTGAGGGATTTTTAATTACTGCTACGTTGAAATTGTTGTTAATATTGATACTGTTGTTGATAATATAAGTTTTTGTCTGACTGCTTTTGGATTGTTTTGTGTCATGTTAGTGTGTCCTCTCAATTGCTCTGTTTATTGCTATTCTGAATGTTGCTGGGTCGGGTTCGGTTTTGGAAGTGGAATTGCATTATTATAGTATTGTCGTGTATTGTTTTGTTGGATTGATAAAAAAAAAAAAAAAAGATCTTGGATCGATACCTATCTTCTGGAAGGCAAACTTGCCAAGCACAGATCGATATTGCTTGGAATTTACTGACGTCATGTCCGGCTCATGTCCCTTCCATTAAATATTTGTGGTGATCAAGCTAGCTGTGTTTTCAAGGATACTAGGCACCATTTAGCTTTTCTCGAAGAAAATTAACCCTGTGCTTGTGTTGTTTTCGGCTGTACGAATCGTTCAAATTGCGAAAAGGACAAATGTTTCTTCAGAGTTCCTCGAGAGGTAATTAAAAAGGTAGGAAAAGTGCAAGATTTTACAAAATGACGACAAAAGATGCACACACTACAGTCAAAGGGAGCAGTGTCGAAAAATGCACATGTTTGCAGTGACCATTTCATTAAAAGTGTGTTTGATACACTTTTAATGTTTTTTATTTCCCATTTAAGTATTATTTTCATATTTGTATTTCTTAAACACATGTTTGCTACAAGTGATTCGAAAAGCACCAACTTGGCAAGACTAAATAGGAGAAAACAAATGTCAGCAAAACCTAAAAGACCAACAGCAACAAACAGTAGACGCAAAGTTAAATCATGAAATGTAACCTTATCTGTGCAAAAACGATACATAATCATATTGATACTAATTTCCTTGACTCGGCAACACACAAATAAATTGTAGACCTCCATTCTTTTCCATATTTCCATCTGTTTTGTCGTTTAGAATGGCATCTGGAGCACAATAGTTTGATGTGTCTGAGAACGCGACTGATATATAATCCTTGATATCACTCGACAAATCTTTTTTTGATAAAGTATCAAAGTTAGATTTTTTGCTCGTACCTTCTTTTTGCAGGAAGATTAAAGTCTCTTTTGTACTCATATAGTTTGTGCGCTGCTTGCTGTACAACAGCCATATTAGCTTTGTTGACCACCACTGGTTTTCACTTCCAGTCACGCGGCGGAATAAAAGCAATACTTGAAATTTAAGGAATATAAATCGGTCTATTGATAGATCGATTACACCCCTAAACTGTTGACAGTAAACCTCTTTGGTAGGCAACAAGAAGGAGAGATTAAAAGTTGATTTATGGTATTGATAACTAAATCAATTATATGTCCTATACCTCTTTTACTGTTCAGGGTCAATAGGTTTTAGAGCCTATACCAGCTGATGTGGCAGAGTGTATTGTATACAGCACTGGATGGACCACCACCACTCATCTAAAGGCTGTTGTAGATATGATTCTCATAAGAAATATTTTACTACTGCATTTCCCCAAAACTGTTATTTAAATGATTGATTAATACCATTGGTGTAAAGACTTGCCAAAAAGCAACTTTGGGGAACTACCTGAGATTCACATATGAGGTTGTTTATTGATAAGAATGCTTCAAAGATAATGAGTGCCAAATTGTCCTCCTCCGAACACAATGCATTTGCCACATTCGGTGCACAGCGAGCAGGCGGCAGTGTTGAAGTGTGGCTTGGTGCAAAGCAGCACTCAGTCTTCATTACTGGAAGAGCGGGAGTGTTTGTGTGAAGCCAGAAAAGCTCAAGGTAACATCATAGATTTGACCAGTCAGTCGTAGCAAGCACTAAGTCCCCCCATTTACTCCCCGCATTTTGCTGCCTGACAGGCTCACACCGATGCCCTCGTATGCAGCCAAACACACTACAACACACAAGACACACTAACATTCCTGATCCCTCAACTCTCTCCCTCCATCTCTTTGCACACACCACTTTAGCAGCCTTGAAAAGCTAAATGGTGTGAAGTTGAGAGTTGGTCCATCTGTCTCCTGGGTGTTTAGAAGACAGCGAGAGACAGTCGTCAGTGGGGGGTACAGGGGAGGGGAGAAGGATTGGAAGAAGAACAATGAAAGGAGGAATTGGGGTCAGGCCATTAATATGAATCACGAGCAGAACCCCACTGTGGATCCATCTGTGGTTGTACGGCACAGAGAAACAATTCAAAGCCAAGATAACAGGGCGCTAATGGATAAGACGAACTTATGTTGTGCATGGCTTTTGATAGTTTCAACATGATTCAGTGAAAACTACTTATAATTTGAGCCAACAAGACTGTATTTAAAAGGGAACAGCATTTTTATTTTGCCTATCATTCACAAAGACATGACAACAGATGGATCTTTTTTTTAATGCGTTCTAAATATTAAATAAAAGTCCGCTTAGAGCGGAGCCAATGGGAGCTCATCTTTTTTGCCCATAAAATCCAATAATCAACCATTCAAAAAGCGCTGACAATACTCCATTTACATTTCGTGACTTGAATATTAACCAAGTATTAGTGATATTTTAATTATAAGCGCTAAAAGAAGAATCTTAGAGTACTTACAAACTCTACAAAAGTCAGAAGCCATCAACCGGTGTTGTAATACCGATTATACCCACAAGAAACCGTCCCTGGTATTTATGCCTTCCAAAAATACACAAAGATGGCGCTCCCCTCACACCCATTGTCAGCAGCATCAACTCTGCGACATACGATATTGCTAAGTATGTGGCCGACATCTCAGCACCTTTGGTTGGCAAAACTCCACATCATGTCCAAAACTCAATTGACTTTGTAGCGGAGATCAAAGATCTAAAGCTGGACAAACATGAAACTATAGTTTCATTTGACGTCACCTCCTTGTTCACCTATATTCCAACCCAGGATGCAGTAGAGACAGTGAGGCAATGTCTACTAGGGGATCACACCTCCACACTAAACCCACAAGATATTTGCCTTTTGCCGGAACTTTGCCTTAACACTACATCAGGGGTCACCAACCTTTTTGAAACCAAGGGCTACTTCTTGGGTACTGATTAATGCGAAGGGCTACCGATTAGATACACACTTAAATAAATTGCCAGAAGTAGCCAATTTGCTCAATTTACCTTTAACTCTGTTATTATTAATAATTAATGATATTTATCTTTGTGGAAACACTGATCATCTTAATGATTTCTCACAATAAATATATATAGAAACAGATAAATATTACGGAGCCCCTAAAGGGACATGGTATTTTTTTCTTTTTTAGACATGTAAAAAAAAAAAAGATTTTTTTTTTTTTTTTTTTAATAAAAAGTTTCTCGTGGCCACGAGAAAGTTTCTCGTGGCCACGAGAAAGTTTCTCGTGCGCACGAGATACTTTCTCGTGGCCACGAGAAAGCATTGGATGCGTGCTGATGGTTTGGTGTGTGTTAAAATGGCAGTTTAGGAGTTAATATGGCTGTATTTCCAATTAGGACTTTCCCCCATGTGTGTTGTGGCAAAATGTGAATGCTTGATTAGTAGGTGTGAGACAAACACTTTATCTTCCTGGTTATTGTAACGCTACGTGTTTGACATTATTTAAGACTTTATCATGCCCGGGAAAGGACAGTTTTCCTCTTCTGTGGCTGTGGGGGTTGGGCGTGGCTTGCGGACCTGCAGCGAAGCGGAGTGTGTCAGTTAGTCCCATGTTGATGTGATCAAACTTCTTTCTTGCTTGGAAGATACACACACAATTGTAACTGTTATTTCTTCCTGCAAATAATAAATATGTACAACGTGTTTGGATGTATTCATTTATGTAAAATTGTCATTAAATGTAATATTGCCTGACAAAAAGTGATACGACGTACGTAATATTTTGATATTTACACATCGCATATTTACACACGCGCATCAGACTAGAATACCCTTATGTGCATTACATATATCAACATCAACTACCTACTGTACTGTTTACTTGTTGAAATACCCTTTTTAGAGCAAATATCTACCCACATAATTTATATGTGTATATATATTATATATATATATATATATATATATATATATATATATATATATATATATATATATATATATATATATATATATAAATATATATATATATATATATATATATATATATATATATATATATATATATATATATATATATATATATATATATAGTATATACACGCACACACACACATATACATGTATACTGTATAGGAAGAAACACACATACATATATACAGTATACATATTGTGGAGCATCACAATACCTCCGAACAGGTGAGACTGGGCAGAGGGCCAGCCATCACAGTGAAAGCATGCACCAGGAGGTCAAACTACGCCACTCTTTAGGTGTGGTCATTGAAGGCAAGTACATCCCTAATTTTATCCTCAATCAGGCTGAGGTGTGGCCACCTGCCCCAAGGCAGCTGTGGCAGGTTGGCAATCACTGTGTTGGAGTTAAATAGCACCTCGGTGTTTGACTCATTGTGTGGCTGGCTCCCTGCTGGGAAAGGTCTGCTTCCATCGGGCGGTAAGTGTGTTGCTCCACTGAAATATAGTTTGTAAATTAGT
>NC_084734.1:69187056-69236061 GCF_033978785.1 Entelurus aequoreus | reverse complement strand
CAATTCTTATATGACACTGTTTGTTATTTTTCCTATTTCCAAAAATTATATATTTTGTTTTATTTAGGTTGATTGATAGTTTATTGGCATCAAACCATTGCTTTAGTATGTGGAGTTCACTCTCTACAGTCCCTAAGAGATGGCCAAGGTCTTGCCCAGAACAGTACAGACTTGTATCATCAGCAAAGAGAATACAGTTGAGTTTTTTAAAGATTTTACAGATATCATTAATGTACAATAAAAACAATTTTGGTCCCAATACAGAACCTTGGGGTACTCCATGTGTTATAATCTTTTTATCTGAATCTACATTATTCATATGCACGTACTGTTCTCTGCCACCAAGATAACTTTTCAACCAATCATGAGCAAGACCTCTAAAACCATACCTCTGCATTTTGTTTAAAAGCAATGTATGATCGATGGTGTCAAAGGCCTTGCTCAGGTCAATAAAAACGCCAACAACAAACTCCCTCTTATCAATTGCAGTGGTTACCTCCTCAACTAGTTCCATCACTGCCATGGAAGAGGACCTGTTTGGTCGAAAGCCGTATTGGTGTTCACTTAGCAAGTGTTGCTTGTCAATAAAACTGTCTAATCTTGACACAAATAATTTTTCAAGGATTTTTGAAAATTGTGAGAGTATAGAAATAGGCCTATAGTTGGTGAACTGATGCTTATCTCCACTTTTGAAGATGGGAATAACTTTTGCCGTTTTCATTTTCTTTGGGAAGACACCTTTTATAAAAGAAATATTGCATACATAAGTGAAGGGAACAGCTATAAAATCAACAATTTCCCTGATCAGAGAAAAGTCCAAGTCACAGCAGTCTGTTGACTTCTTGTTTTCTTGAGAATTTACAATTTCTATGATTTCACTTTCATGGACGGGGGAAATAAAAAACGATTCTAAGTTGCTTTGAATGGTATGTTCATTAAATTTGACACTGTTTTCGGGTTGTACAATTTCATTTGCTAAATTAGGTCCAACATTCACAAAGAAGGTGTTAAAAGCATCCGTTATTTCCTTAGGGTCATTTAGAGTTTGATTATTTTCTATGAAATAGCTTGGATGTTCCTTATTTGTCATGTTTTTTTTAATGATACCATTCAAAACTTTCCACGTACCCTGGATGCTATTTTTATGTTGTTCTAATAGGTTACAGTAATATGTTCTTTTGCTGTGCTTTATTATTTGTGTTAACTTATTTTTATACGTTTTATATTTGTGTTCAGTTTCTTTGGTTCTGTGCTTTAATGTCTTCTGTAAAGATAATTTTTCTTTTTGCAGGACTTCAATAGTCCCTTTGTGATCCATGGTTTGTCCTTAACAGTGCTGTCCTTAATGTAATGTTTTTTCATTGGACAGTGCTTATCATACAATGTTATGAAAATGTTGAGAAAATGTTCGTATGCTTCATCTGGGTCTGTGGAGGTGTAAAACCTCCCCCCAGTCTTGAGCACATAACTCAGACTTGAATGCTGCCATAGTTTCTGGCGTTTGATGTCTAACAAATCTATATTGAACTGCTTTTTGGTCCCTCTCTGATCAAAGAAATTGTGGAAAATACTGAATACAGGTAGATGATCACTTATGTCATTGAGTAGTAGTCCTTGCTGTTATTTGATTCTCAGGTTGATTGGTGAAAATGTTATCTATCAGTGTGGCAAAGTCTACTGTTATTCTGGTAGGTTTTATGATAAGGGAAAAAAATTATTACTGTACAATCCTGTTATAAAATCGGTTGTTTTGGTACTGTCCATGGGATTCAGAAGATTAATATTAAAATCACCGCACACAATATGGAGCTTGTTTGACTTATTAAACAAATAGTCCAATTTTTGATTAAATGTGTCTAGACATGATCCAGGTGTTCTATAAACACAACTAACATTTTTTTATTTTTATTTTTCTACTTCAATTTCTACAGTAATACATTCAAAAATTCCAGCTATAGCAGTTGATTTGCTGTCAATTTTCCAACATTTTAAATCATGATTTACAAAAAGTGCTACTCCTCCTCCCCTTTTTCCAACTCTGTTTGTGGTGAATAATTCATAACCATCCAATCTCATATCACAACACTTGTTCTCATCGAGCCAAGTCTCTGAGACTGCAACAATACTAAATTTTTTGAACTGGCTCAGATATTCACTAATATTGTCAACATTTTTATACAAGCTTCAGCTATTAAAATGTATTACAGTAAAAGATTTGTCCATATTCACACATTTAAATTGTTCGTCTGTGTAGTACTCACAGTTTCTGGTAATCAGGGGTGTGGAGGGGGGGTAGGATATGGACAGCAAGTAGTGGACATAGAGAGAGAGAGAGAGAGAGAGAGAGAGAGAGAGAGAGAGATGAGAGAGGAGAGAGAGAGAGAGAGAGAGAGAGAGAGAGAGAGAGAGAGAGAGAGAGGAGAGATCAGAAGGCATAAGAAAAAGTATCTGCATTTGATTGTTTACATTTGATTATTAGCAATTCGGGGAGGGTGTTGTTAGGGTTGTAGCTGCCTGAAGGTGAACTTTTATTGCGTTTGAAGGAGGATAGAGATGCCCTTTCTTTTATACCTGTTGGGAGCGCATTCCACATTGATGTGGCATAGAAAGAGAATGAGTTAAGACCTTTGTTAGTTCGGGAATCTGGGTTTAACGTGGTTAGTGGAGCTCCCCCTGGTGTTGTGGTTATGGCGGTCATTTACGTTAAGGAAGTAGTTTGACATGTACTTCGGTATCAGGGAGGTGTAGTGGATTTTATAGACTAGGCTCAGTGCAAGTTGTGTTGTGTCGTTTGTATTTGGTATGGCTTTTGCAAACGTGCTGTTATTTAAAGCTGTTATGCTTAATTAATGATGTTGTCTTGTAGCGTTTGAGTTTGTTGTGACTTTACCCAGCCACCTTAGCTAGCCGCCATTTTTGTTTTGACGCCGTCACAGACGAGAAAAATAGACTTAACGTATAACATACTTATTTTTAAAATGTCATATATAGTCTGCCGTGTCCAATGTTTTCCTTTTTATGGTACCAATAAAATTGATTGATTCCTTTTTAAAACGATCTTGACACTATTTTTTTTTTTTTTTAATACGTTTTTTATTTTGTATACATTTATGTAATGATGATGTCACTGAGGGATTTTTAATTACTGCTATGTTGAAATTGTTGTTAATATTGATACTGTTGTTGATAATATACGTTTTTGTCTGACTGCTTTTGGATTGTTTTGTGTCATGTTAGTGTGTCCTCTCAATTGCTCTGTTTATTGCTATTCTGAATGTTGCTGGGTCGGGTTCAGGTTTTGGAAGTGGAATTGCATTATTATAGTATTGTCGTGTATTGTTTTGTTGGATTGATAATAAAAAAAAAGATCTTGGATCGATACCTGTCTTCTGGAAGGCAAACTTGGCAAGCACAGATCGATATTGCTTGGAATTTACTGACGTCATGTCCGGCTCATGTCCCTTCCATTAAATATTTGTGGTGATCAAGCTAGCTATGTTTTCAAGGGTACTAGGCACCATTTAGCTTTTCTTGAAGAAAATTAACCCTGTGCTTGTGTTGTTTTCGGCTGTACAAATCGTTCAAATTGCGAAAAGGACAAATGTTTCTTCAGAGTTCCTCGAGAGGTAATTCAAAAGGTAGGAAAAGTGCAAGATTTTGCAAAATGACGACAAAAGATGCACACACTACAGTCAAAGGGAGCAGTGTCGAAAAATGCACATGTTTGCAGTGACCATTTCATTAAAAGTGTGTTTGATACACTTTTAATGTTTTTTATTTCCCATTTAAGTATTATTTTCATATTTGTATTTCTTAAACACATGTTTGCTACAAGTGATTCGAAAAGCACCAACTTGGCAAGACTAAATAGGAGAAAGCAAATGTCAGCAAAACCTAAAAGACCAACATCAACAAACAGTAGACGCAAAGTTAAATCATGAAATGTAACCTTATCTGTGCAAAAACGATACATAATCATATTGATACTAATTTCCTTGACTCGGCAACACACAAAGAAATTGTAGACCTCCATTCTTTTCCATATTTCCATCTGTTTTGTCGTTTAGAATGGCATCTGGAGCACAATAGTTTGATGTGTCTGAGAACGCGACTGATATATAATCCTTGATATCACTCGACAAATCTTTTTTTGATAAAGTATCAAAGTTAGATTTTTTGCTCGTACCTGCTTTTCGCAGGAAGATTAAAGTCTCTTTTGTACTCATATAGTTTGTGCGCTGCTTGCTGTACAACAGCCATATTAGCTTTGTTGACCACCACTGGTTTTCACTTCCAGTCACGCGGCGGAATAAAAGCAATACTTGAAATTTAAGGAATATAAATCGGTCTATTGATAGATCGATTACACCCCTAAACTGTTGACAGTAAACCTCTTTGATAGGCAACAAGAAGGAGAGATTAAAAGTTGATTTATGGTATTGATAACTAAATCAATTATATGTCCTATACCTCTTTTACTGTTCAGGGTCAATAGGTTTTAGAGCCTATACCAGCTGATGTGGCAGAGTGTACTGTATACAGCACTGGATGGACCACCACTCATCTAAAGGCTGTTGTAGATATGATTCTCATAAGAAATATTTTACTACTGCATTTCCCCAAAACTGTTATTTAAATGATTGATTAATACCATTGGTGTAAAGACTTGCCAAAAAGCAACTTTGGGGAACTACCTGAGATTCACATATGAGGTTGTTTATTGATAAGAATGCTTCAAAGATAATGAGTGCCAAATTGTCCTCCTCCGAACACAATGCATTTGCCACATTCGGTGCACAGCGAGCAGGCGGCAGTGTTGAAGTGTGGCTTGGTGCAAAGCAGCACTCAGTCTTCATTACTGGAAGAGCGGGAGTGTTTGTGTGAAGCCAGAAAAGCTCAAGGTAACATCATAGATTTGACCAGTCAGTCGTAGCAAGCACTAAGTCCCCCCATTTACTCCCCACATTTTGCTGCCTGACAGGCTCACACCGATGCCCTCGTATGCAGCCAAACACACTACAACACACAAGACACACTAACATTCCTGATCCCTCAACTCTCTCCCTCCATCTCTTTGCACACACCACTTTAGCAGCCTTGAAAAGCTAAATGGTGTGAAGTTGAGAGTTGGTCCATCTGTCTCCTGGGTGTTTAGAAGACAGCGAGAGACAGTCGTCAGTGGGGGGTACAGGGGAGGGGAGAAGGATTGGAAGAAGAACAATGAAAGGAGGAATTGGGGTCAGGCCCATTAATATGAATCACGAGCAGAACCCCACTGTGGATCCATCTGTGGTTGTACGGCACAGAGAAACAATTCAAAGCCAAGATAACAGGGCGCTAATGGATAAGACGAACTTATGTTGTGCATGGCTTTTGATAGTTTCAACATGATTCAGTGAAAACTACTTATAATTTGAGCCAACAAGACTGTATTTAAAAGGGAACTGCATTTTTATTTTGCCTATCATTCACAAAGACATGACAACAGATGGATCTTTTTTTTAATGCGTTCTAAATATTAAATAAAAGTCCGCTTAGAGCGGAGCCAATGGGAGCTCATCTTTTTTGCCCATAAAATCCAATAAACAACCATTCAAAAAGCGCCGACAATACTCCATTTACATTTCGTGACTTGAATATTAACCAAGTATTAGTGATATTGTAATTATAAGCGCTAAGAGAAGAATCACAGAGTACTTACAAACTCTACAAAAGTCAGAAGCCATCAACCGGTGTTGTAATACCGATTATACCCACAAGAAACCGTCCCTGGTATTTATGCCTTCCAAAAATACACAAAGATGGCGCTCCCCTCACACCCATTGTCAGCAGCATCAACTCTGCGACATACGATATTGCTAAGTATGTGGCCGACATCTCAGCACCTTTGGTTGGCAAAACTCCACATCATGTCCAAAACTCAATTGACTTTGTAGCGGAGATCAAAGATCTAAAGCTGGACAAACATGAAACTATAGTTTCATTTGACGTCACCTCCTTGTTCACCTATATTCCAACCCAGGATGCAGTAGAGACAGTGAGGCAATGTCTACTAGGGGATCACACCTCCACACTAAACCCACAAGAGATTTGCCTTTTGCCGGAACTTTGCCTTAACACTACATCAGGGGTCACCAACCTTTTTGAAACCAAGGGCTACTTCTTGGGTACTGATTAATGCGAAGGGCTACCAATTAGATACACACTTAAATAAATTGCCAGAAGTAGCCAATTTGCTCAATTTACCTTTAACTCTGTTATTATTAATATTTAATGATATTTATCTTTGTGGAAACACTGATCATCTTAATGATTTCTCACAATAAATATATATAGAAACAGATACATATCAATATGCAACACTTTATTTTTATATTTTCTCTAAGTGCACATTTTTCAAATTTAACATTTTCAAATGATCACTTCTAAGACAGTCTTGTGAAATCACAATATCCCATTTTAACTAGCTAGCCACTAACATTTTTTAACAAATCATGAATTACTTTGCACCATGTTTGTACAAATAATAACTCATGTAAAATACAAAAGTAAACTCTCAGATTTTTAAATCATGTCACACTTTGAACTGGACACCAAATCTGTTATCTGTTTCTTTGTCAGTTAGTGGGAAGCCTGGCATTGCATGCTGTTAACTAGTGTGTTGTACTCTGGTGTGTAACTTGACACTGCAACTCTGAGTGAGTCTTGCAGATGTGCATCAGTGAGGCGTGTTCTGTGTTTGTTCTTGATGAAGTTCATGTCAGAAAAGGCTGATTCACAAAGATAAGATTTTTCCTCATTGTTTGCGGAACCTTCTTAATCTTTTGGACATATTTTCACAGCAATCTGGCCTTAAGCTTAATTATGATAAATGTAAAATGTTAAGGATCGGAAATCTAAAGGGAACGTCCTTTCGAATGGAATGCAAAGTGCCTGTTTTGTGGACAGATGGACCAGTTAACATACTTGGTGTTGTTGTCCCAGAAAATCTGGAAGATCTAGGCTCAGTAAATTATGATAATCGACTAAGAAAGCTGGACCAAATTATGCAATTATGGAAAGGGAAATCCCTAACCTTGTATGGTAAAATGTCTATTGCCAACTCGTTAATTATTCCTCAATTTATTTATTTGTTTTTGTTATTACCAGCTCCATCACAAAACTTTTTTAAGATTTATGAGCGGAGGGTCTTCGATTTTGTCTGGAACGGCAAACCAGAAAAGATTAAAAGAAAGGTTTTGTACAAAGAGTATGAATATGGGGCCCTGAAACTTCTCAACCTTGAAGCTATGTGTCTGTCTTTAAAAGCATCAATTGTTCCAAAGATGTATTTAAACATTGAGTGGTACACAAAGGTCCTGTTGGACAAAAAACATGTACTGTATCAAAAGAAATTGTATCCTTTTTTACAAGTGATCCCCCCCCAGAGAGTCTGCTGGGAAACATAAAGGAAACAATCCACTCATAGTGGTGTTTTCAATTTTATGTGCCAGAAAAAAGAGACAATATTTTGCAGCAATTAATATGGATGAACTCTAATATTGTAATAGATGGAAAGCCTTTCTTTTGGAAAAATATGTTTGAAAGAGGAATCATTTTTGTCAATGATATTATCAATGAGAATGGTAAAATTATGAAGTATGATGAATTTAGAGCTATGTATGGTGATGCTTGCTCAAGCTTTTCATTTGATCAACTAACTGGAGTAATTGGGAAAAGATGGAAACAAATAATTAATTATGGAACTACTAAATTATTAGTTTGTAAACCTCTTATAAGAAATTCTAGTTGGCAAAAAGGAATTAAAATAAATAGAAAAATATATAATTTTTATTTAATAAAGAAATCTTTGAAGGCTGCCTCATACAACACAAATGGAAAATGGGAGGACTTTTTTGACTGCCCGTTGCCATGGGATGCCATATTCAAACTAATATATAAAACCACTATCGATGTGCAAAATCGTTATTTTCAAATAAAAAATATTTATAACTTCTTACCCACAGGAAAAATGTTAAAATTATGGAATATGAGAGAGTCAGATGATTGCTGATTTTGTTGTCAGGAGCCTGAATCCACCCTGCATTTGTTTTGGTATTGTCATATTGTGTCTTTGTTTTGGGTGGAAGTTGAAAAAATGTGTTTAAGGATTGGTTTGTTTATGAAGCTTAATGTGGTTTCTGTTATTTTAGGAGAGTTCATTGACAATCATGATTTAGTCAATTTAATTATAGTACTCGGTAAAATGTTTATTTTAAGGCCAAAAACAGATATTCACTTAGATTTACTTTCTTTAAAACATTTATTCAGTATTTTCTAACTTTAGAAAGTTACATGGTTGAAAACGATAATGATGCCAAAAAACATTAAAAAAAAGATGAGAAGTCCTCAAAGGCTTATTTTGAAAGTATAATTATGTTTATAGATTATATGATATCTGTTGTTGTGTTCCCTAATTTGAGTGACCTGTACATAATATGGACTGTACATAAATGCTTATTTTGAAAATGTAATTTTGTTTATAAATTATATGCAATCTGTTGTGTTCCCTAATTTTTTTCTGTGTACATGAATGAAGGTGTGTGTTGCTGAGTCCGACTTGGACATTATCTGGACTGGGCCTGGTTTAAAAAACCCTTTAAACAAATCTAATTTCATTGACAACCTGGTCTGTTGAAGATAAGGCCCTTTTTTAAAAAATAAAATAAAATAAGATAAATAAATAAAAAACATTTTCTTGGATAAAAAAGAAAGTAAAACAATATAAAAATAATTACATAAAAAATAGTAATTAATGAAAATGTTAGTGGAACAGCAGCCTATACAATCATGTGTGCTTCAGGGACTGTGTCCCTTGCAGATGTGTTGTCTATGTTGTGGGAACCAGAATATTGGTAGCAGAAAGAAATAACCCCTTTTGTGTGAGTGGGTGTGGATGAGTGTGCATGTGGGAGGTTGTTTGGGTTGATGCACTGATTGAAAGTGTATCTTGTGTTTTTTATATCTAGATTTAATTTAAAAAAAAAAAAAAAAAAAAAAAAAAAAAAAAAAAAAAATATTTTTTTTAATTTTTTTTTAGAACAGGCCCGCGGGCGACTCATCTGGTCCTTACGGCCGACCTGGTGCCCGCGGGCACCGCGTTGGTGACCCCTGCACTACATACTTTCAATTCATGGGAATGTTTTACCGACAAAAACATGGTTGTGCCATGGGATCATTTGTATCCCCAATAGTAGCAAACCTTTACATGGAGGATATGGAAAAAAGAGCGCTGAGCTGTTTTAAGGGAACAGCCCCAAGTCATTGGTACAGATATGTGGATGACACATGGGTGAAAATCAGAAAACCAAGAAGTACAAGCCTCCATTGAGCACATTAACTCAGTGGACAAAAACATCAAGTTCACACTTGAGGGTGTCAAAGACAGTAAGATGCCTTTATTGGACTGCGATGTCCACATTGTAGAAAACTGGAGCCTCCATGTCGGGGTTTACCGAAAACCCACACATAACGATCAATACCTACTTTTTGACTCACACCACCCACTGGAACACAAACTGGGCGTTATCAGAACCCTTCAACACATAGCTGATAATGTTCCTACCAACCCACAGGCCAAAGAAAAAGAGCATATGCATTTGAGGGAAGCCTAGTTGGTCATTTGTGAAAAATGCATCCAGTTCCAGAAATAAGAAGAACAGAGTGGATGAGGAGGAAAAAGGTGACAGGCGCAAACATTTTATCATTCCATATGTATCAGGTCTATCTGAGAAACTCTGAATACTTTTTAATCAACACAACATCCCAGTACGCTTCAAACCAGGAAACACCCTGAGACAGAGACTGGTGCATCCTAAAGACACCCCACACCCACAAAGACAATCTGGTGTATGCTATCCAGTGTAATAATGAATGCAAGGATTCATATATTGGGGAAACAAAACAACCACTAAGCCTACGCATGGCACGGCATAGACGGGCAAACTCTACAGGCCAAGACTCAGCTGTCTACCTGCACCTCAGGCAGAAACATGCACTCCTTTGAGAACAAAATGTACAGATTCTGGACAGGGAGGACAGATGGTACAAAAGAGGAGTGAGTGGAGCCATCTATGTCAAGGTGGAAAAACCGTCGCTGAACAGAGGAGGTGGTCTGCGACACCACCTGTCTCCCACATAAAACACTGTCATTTCAACCATTCCTAAAAGACTCTGCAATTTAGCCTCCAACTAATAACAGAAGTTAGAAACATTCTGGTACAGAAGCTGACCAGTATCCCATTTGTTTACAACTAAATGGAATGCTTACGTGGGTGATTCCGACTATTTTGGACTGGTAGTAGTCGATCCACAGCGTTTGTTCTGCCACACAGTATCTCAATGCTAACTAGGGAAAATTACACGTCAACGACTGTTGTTGACATTGACAGTTAGGATTGCATCAACACAGTTGTTTTTCTCACTACGATAGGGCGAAGCCATCCTTGCCCAGGCACACCCTGCTGGTTTTGGTGAACAAATATTTGGGGTTATAGCACCAGGGGCTAGACTAGATCTGACCAATCTAAGTCTATGAGCATGAACTGATGACGCCTAATCGGATGAGCGGCGAAATGCATTCTGAATAGTTAATATATTCGATCAAAAGTCAGCTTACAATGGAGCCAATGGGAGCTGTTCAATTCTGCCTATAGAGCCCCTAAAAAACATCCAAACGCCTCCATTTGGGTTTTATAGACATGATGTAAGTATACATGTAATATAGTAACGGGCACATTTATAACATTTAATATTTACGTATTTTGATCATTTTAAGCATACATTGTGCATTAATTTCAAAAACGCATCACAACATTTGCTTTTTTTTTCTTCATCACTGATTTCTGCTCACTGCAGACTTTATGAGAGCTAACAAACATAATAAATCATCGCTTACTGTACAAGGTCTGCTGTCATTAGGATGCCGACTTCTAAGAAGTTCATATATTCCCATTTAGATGAAAAACCTCTCATAATACTCGCAAAGATACGGGGTGTGGGTGGTGGGGGAACAAGCGCTTTTTGCGTCCTTGTTGCCAGTTCCAGATCCTAAAAGGCTGTCAAAGTGTCCCAATTTGTCGGATTATATTCTCAGCCATCTACTTTCCAGGTGAGATGCATGATTTCTGATTTAGAATAAATTTACAGGGGGCAAGCAAGCAGCATACCACTTGAGCTTGTGATCACGGTGCAGCTACAAATAGTTTGTATGCATTAGCGCTTATAATAACAATATCACTAATACAAGTCACAAAATGTAAATGGTGTATTGTTGGCGCTTTTTGAATGGTTATTTATCGGACTTCATAGGTGGAATAATGGAGCTCCCATTGGCTCAACTGTAAGCTGACTTTTATTTACATGTATTTAATATTTAGAATGTTTTTTTTTTTAAATCCATCCGTTGCCATGTCTTTTATAATGATTTTAAACAATAGGCAAAATAAAATAAAACATGCGGTTCCCCTTTAAAGGGCTGAGTAAAACAAATTCAATTGATGCGTTTGTGTTCTTTGGTATTTTTTTAATGACGTTCAATTTTTGCGAACATATATCATTAAAATATTTCTTATACGAAAAAAACTTCTTGAAGTATGCGGTTTTTTGTATTGAGCGGAGTAAATGCAGCCTCTCTCCCATGCACCTTCAGCGGTAAAAAAAGAAAATAAAAAAAATATTGTTAATGAAAATGCATTGCACGACTCGCTTCTAAAATGCCCATAAAAAGTGGAAAACGTCTCATGCATGTTTGAAAACATGGCAAAACGCCACAGATAGGAGCTTGATAACATGAATGAGCAGTAAATGAGAGTATCCCTGTGGTGATGCCCATATATTACATGCAAAATCCCCATTTTAAAAGGCGGTCTGCACACACAGTCTTAGTAAATCACACGCAGAACACCCACTAATAGTACACGCTATTTTATAGATTTCCCATGCTGTTTAGTGCGTGGTATTTGGATCTTAGTAAATCAGGCCCATACTGTAGCCAACAACCAAATTCTATGAAGAAGGCAATGTTACTACTGTATTAGCACATTTCTGACTGCCCCCTCATATATGCCTGCCTAGAACCGGCCCTGTTACTGAGGTGTATTTAAGGAAGCAGTCAAAGTCATCCCTTACATACCATGTTCAATTCCACCTCCAGCCCCCATGGGGTGGTGTCTCAGATTTAGAGCTGTCTCCTCCTTTCTCACACGCACACACACACACACACACACACACACACACACACACACACACACCCCTGCTGGCACTGACCCATTTGGTTTCTTTCTACTTCTGTGCTTTCCCCATGTCTGATAAAAAGCCAGAGACGGTTAGCAGCCAAAAATACATTTAATTACCCGCCAGCAACCCACCAACCTGAAATAGCCAGACAGACAGGCAGATGGTCAAAGAGACACCGACACATTTTTGGTGCTTTCTGGCCTTTTCCATCATCTTGTCACCTGTCTAGCTTTGACAGTCTAATGTAAGGGTCCTAAGGCCACGGGGAGATTTCACTGTGTTTGCACATAGGGAGAGTGCAAAGTTTGAATACAACCAGGGACATGCACTGTGAACACACAGCCTTAGTGTAGAGCTGGTTACATATCTGCAAAAAAAAAGGATATGTCTCCAAGATGTCCTGTTCTTACACTTAACAGCTTTGAACAGACTGTGACAAGCCTATGTGTCTGTGAAAATATTGCATAATGAATCATTTGTAAAGCCTAAAGAGTGCCTGATGGGTCACCTCTCAACCCAACCCAAATAATGGGTGAGGAGAATGAATATGAAGACATGCACAAGTTTGGACATAAAACAACTGTATTGCTGAAACTAAAACTAATCCCATTATACATTTATATAGTATGGGGAACAAACAAAAACATGATACACACATGTTAAGAAAGAGTAATGAAGAGATGTTGTTGTCAGATATCAATCAGCTGAAACAAGGTGGTTTGAAAAATTATCAATGTGAAGTTTGTGACTCATTAAAAGCATTCGGCGCTATTGTTTGCTCTACTTTTAAATAATAAATATCACCAGTGCAGCAAAATGCATCAACAAATATTATTTTGTCTACTGGAAAACAAACTCTTAAGTTTTCAGAAGCATTAGTCACAAAGATTCCAACCATAGGGAACAAAAGACCACCCATCCATTTACTATGCAGTCTGTTGTGTTGTGAGTCACTGGGCAATTCATGCTTCTATATAAGTATTTCAACCAATTACATTGTCCTTCTATGTCCCCAAAACAATCAGGCCTGATCGTTGAGACAGACACTAAAAATCAGTAGTATTGTTGTCTATTAAAAATAATTCTTAAGTGTGCATGGGGCACTTTCAATGCGGATATGTAGTGGAATTCCTGACCTTTGAACCATATTTCGTGTCTGTCAAAAATATCTGCTCGTTTCTTTCTTTTCTATTCTGAACCACTGAAGGACCATATGTGGGTGAAAGTTGAATATATGGTCGGTCTGACCATTCTACAAAATGTTTTGATTGTTTATTATGACTAAGGGATTTAAGGATGTTGCAGAACAAACAGGTCCAAAACAACAGGACCTTGACGCATGAGGGAAACAGATAAAACGGCCAAGTGACAAGGGCTGTGTGTGATTCGCATGATTCTCAACTCATCCAACTCCTCCGGAGGACGTTGTCTGTCTGCATGGGCAATTCAATCCAACTTTGTACTTTTTGATTATGGGTAAATAAACCTTTTGTACTACATTCACTTTTGTTGCTGTTTGAGCTTCGGACCATCCACCACAATATACAATATCTGGAGAGATTGGCTAAACTGATCTGATCTTCAATAACAGAATACAAACTTTGAGAAATGTTTTCATTGGATCAGACTTTGTGGGAGACTAAGCCAACCAAATGCGAAGAGAATCAACAAGTACAAAGCTGTTTTTTCGAAAATTAGTTCAGATTTAATGACAAATTAACATTCAGGAAATCTCAGTTACAGAATTACATCCATAAATTCAAAGCATTACATAATTTACTTTCCTTTAGTAATTGTTTTGATTGTCGATGACACCTGGCTTATGTGTGTAGCTAAAGACCTACTGAAGAAAGGTATAGTTTATTTCATAAATGGTGAACAAAAAGAGGTAGCTTAATTATGTAGTTGTTTTGATTGTCGACAACACTTGGCCTACCTGTATGTTTGTAGCTACAGGCCTAGTGAAAAAAGTGTATTGCTTTTTTGTTTTATTTTCTTTTAAACATGGTAAAGAGGTATAGCTTGTGGTGGAATGTAACACTTTTTACGTAACTTTCATCCTGTAATGTAGCTATCAGGGTGATTTTTTTCCTGAAAAATGTTAATCATATCAAACTTTATTTGTATAGCACGTTTCATACATATCAAATGGAGCTTAAAGTGATTTAAATTTAAAACCTATGAAATGTGTAGTAGGGTTGTACGGTATACCGGTATTAGTATATTACCGCAATACTAATTAATCATATTCGGTACTATACCCCAATATGACATAACGACACAACAACACAATATGTTACTGCATACGTCAGCAGCTAAATTAGGAGTCTTTGTTTGTTCACTTACTACTAAAAGACAAGTTGCACCTACTCAGTGGCCTAGTGGTTAGAGTGTCCGCCCTGAGATCGGTAGGTTGTGAGTTCAAATCCCAGCCGGGTCATACCAAAGACTATAAAAATGGGACCCATTACCTACCTGCTTGGCACTCAGCATCAAGGGTTGGAATTGGGGGTTAAATCACCAAAAATGATTCCCGGGCGCGGCTACGCTGTTGCCCACTGCTCCCCTCACCTCCCAGGGGGTGGTCAAGGGGATGGGTCAAATGCTGAGGACAAATTTCACCACACCTAGTGTGTGTGTGACAATCATTGGTACTTTACTTTAACTTTAACTTTAACTTTAACTAGTATGTTCACTATTTTATTTAGGGACAAACTTGCAATAAGAAACATATGTTTAATGTACCGTAAGATTTTTTGTTAAAATAAAGCCAGTAATGCAATTTTTTGTGGTTCCCTTTATGTAGAAAAGTACCGAAAAATATCAAAATAATTTTGGTACCGGTACCAAAATATTGGTATCGGGACAACACTAATGTACTACACGTTAGTGACTGATTTTTCTGCACTTCGCATCAACACGTACGTCGCAATTTCCGCTCTACGAAACACAAATTATCTGACCGTCATCAATTGGATACATCTCTCAAGTTGTCCTGACATTCCTTTAGCACCTGGGATGGAGATCCGAGGACTGAAGGACGCCACAAACATTTTTGACATATCAATCAATCAATCAATCAATGTTTATTTATATAGCCCTAAATCACAAGTGTTTTTGTCAAAAACATTCAAGGTTAATTAATGTCTTCTTTACCAACATACTGACACATTTTTTTTTTCTCGAATGCCTGGTTCCTGCCAACTGCTATTTGGGGATGGGTTGAATGCAGAAAATAATTGTTGTTAACAAGTCTTTGCAAGTCTGGTAAATACATTTTTTAAATGACTCATTTAGCAATATCTGGGTCATCAGAAAGGACTTTGGAAATAATAAACACATACTAATGTGACCACTCCAACCCACAGTGAGATCACCTGACTGTTACAACTGAACTGAAGCTCTTTGTCTAAAAAGTCCAGTTGTGTTTGATGTAATCATCTTAAGATCATTATGACCTGGATAACTCTCGATTTATACTTTCTCTCATAGTGCACTGTTATGAAAGCAACTGTATTATCAAGTCATTTGTGGCGGTCTAACATTTCAAGTTATACTACCTTGTCTGTGCAAGATCAATAAACACTATGCCACTATGAGTGTTTCAGACACTATAACAATTTGCATACCCAATTTTGGGTAGGCCTACCTCTGGGCTACATCTTTTTGTGTTTATCCCCCGTAGTAATGTCCCTGTGTCTGTGTTTTAGATCATATGCTGTATTATATGTTTGGTTGCATTTCAACACTAACACAGTCTTTCCAACCGCGACCTGAGTAAAACCCTC
Organism: Entelurus aequoreus; assembly: GCF_033978785.1. Lineage (NCBI taxonomy): Eukaryota > Metazoa > Chordata > Actinopteri > Syngnathiformes > Syngnathidae > Entelurus > Entelurus aequoreus. Next base: position 69,219,997 of record NC_084734.1, on the reverse strand, counting down.
ATCCAAATTCAGCGCTGGGTCATTAAACACATCAGCAGTTATAGTAAGGAGCCACAGCTGTGATTTTTCATCTAATCAATGATGCATAATAGCTCCAGCCTTGAGGACAGAATAGCCGTACTGTACGCTCGCTCGCACACACAAACCGTAAAGGGCGACTTACCTCAGGTAGTCTAATCTTGGCAGCCGGTCTTGGCATATTCACAGCCTTTTACTATCAACACAGTAATACAGGGGCCTGGTTCTTACAGCGTGGAGCCAACATAATATGACCTTGGATAAACTGAAATACTAACTGCATGCAGAAAGAAAAGTGTCTCCACTCACCTAGTGTCCTTTAGCTAACTGAGTAGTGCATTTTTGGAAGACCTTTTCTGGATTGTCTTTATTGTATGAGATCCGAGTGGGGAGCGCTGTATCCTCAGTTTAACTGATCATCACAATTATTAATGATTATTGCTGTGCTACTTTTGAGCCAAGTCCTACATTCAGGAGTAGCTTTACCATCAGTCTGCACACATATCAAAAAAATATCTTTGCGGACAGAACCAGCTCTGTCCACCTTGGTTTTGGGGACTACGGTGAGGAGAGGCGTGTGTTTTTTACTTCAAAATATTGCCAACAAAAAGAAGAGGAGCTTATTCAATCCTATTGTTTTTCCACGTCATAGGAATTTCCAACACATTTGTTCACTTCCTGTTCTCGATTTGAAACACAATTGAAATCAATGATGAATAAACACAACAGTTCTCATGAATAAATAGTTACCGTATTTTCCGGACCATAGGGCGCACCGGATTACAGGGCGCATTAAAGGGGTCATATTATTATAATTTTTTTCTATATTGAAAACGCTTCCTTGTGGTCTACAACTCTACATAACATGTAATGGTGGTTCTTTGGTCAAAATGTTGCATATATTATGTTTTACAGATCATCTTGAAGCCGCTTTCTGACAGTCACTTCCGGATGCGCTGTTTTGTGTGCGGTCTTATTTACGTGGCTCACCTTCGGCAGCGTGCAAGGACGGAAGTGGAAGAAGTGTCAAAAGATGGAGCTAACTGTTAAGAATTCCCCATGTTATCTACGTTTCAGATACTTTATTTTGAAGCATTTCATGACAGTGTCACTTCCGCTTCCTTCCTGTAGGGGTCACTTCCGCTTCCCTTTTGACGTGTGTAAATGTGTGCTGACTTGTTTTCTCTGCTACGTTTAATCGGTGCTCTAGTCTTTGACGATGTGAGTATGTTGATTAATATATAAGACTAATTTAGTTTATTAATAGACATCACTGTGTTTGTGTAACATTTAGGGGTGTTTTAATAATATTATTGATGCTGTGTTGTCAGAATGCTACGAGCTAACATCTCCCTGTTAAGGATAGCATTGCTGCTGCTAATGTGGCTAGCTCATATACCATTGTGGAAATGCAATATATTATGTCTCTAGTATTTTACTTTGAGCATATATATAGGCATATATGTATATTGTTGTTTAGTTAAATGACATAAATGTTGATGGGTGTTTGTTTGTGGTTTACAGATACTAACTAACTAACTAAATGAACCTACACCAATATGCACCATTAAAGTTGGAGGAGTCCAAATGATGACTGTGTGTTCTCTGACCGGAACCCCAACGTGGTCAATATCCGAAAAAAACAGTCGCAGAGTTTAATACTCAACACTAACTGTTTTAATTACATTCAGACTTTACTTAAATCAATAACAGAGCAGCATCTCCTCATCCGGAAACAACAACACTGGCAATATGTCCCGTGAAAAACTGTCCGACCGGAACTCTAATAACTAAAGTTAATGATAATGTATAATGTAAACTCACTATGCCGGTATGTTTTAGCGCTTTCATGGCGAGTTTACTGACATATATAAGTAAGAACTTTACACTACTTTATATTACAAATGGCAACAGTGGAGGATGAATGTCACATAACAAGAAGAAGCTTATCGACTACGGAGTCGACACGGACTACAAAAATGGACGCGCACAATTTTTCAGGATTCATGCAGATCCCAAATACAGATCAGCAGGTACCAGAAGGTAAGAAAAGTTGCTTTTGCATAATATTGCGAAACAAAACGTTATACACACACCATAATAATACTCATATGTTTAATGCGGCAACAATCCTTTAAGCGGTGCGGCTTCATAGCTTATCAAAGTCGTACTAAAACATTTTGATAGATTTTTGAGCGCCGTGTGTAATGTTCTATATTTGCAATAAAAAAATGTAAATGTTGGTGTTGTTTACTTGAGACATATTGCCATCATAGTGCAGCCTATACTTATCGCTTATGTTTGACTGCCATCTACTGGTCACACTTATCATTACACCATGTACCAAATAAAATTGCTTCGAGGAGGGTAAGCTCAATGACACTTATTCCTTACATTAGGCGCACCGGGTTATAAGGTGCACTGTCGAGTTTTGAGAAAAAAAATGATTTTAAGTGGTTCGATCGAACCCTATGGGTTCGGTGAGTACGCTTCAGGGGTTCGGCAGAGCCTCCGCCGCGGAGGTCACACACCCTACTCATCATGTATACGTCATCATCATGGCGCCGATGAAGGCTGCCTCAGTGCTTTCGTGCGCTCTGTTTTGTTTGTTTTTGTACATAAATTGTGTTTCCGGGTGCTCTTACACCCATGAAGAGCTACTGAACATCAGATCCACCATCCCTATGGACTTGTTACCGGTCATCTTAGCGTCAGCTGCAGATTTGGTCCATTCTGCGATCAAAAGAGGGAAACCGCATCGACGAGGAAAGAGAGCGGGCGCACTTGTCCGTCTTCGCGGACGGGGATTGCGCACGCCTCTACCAGGCATCTTCCTCTCCAACGTCCGCTCACTTGCCAACAAGATGGACGAGCTAGCGGTGCTGATGAGAAGGAACAATGACTTCTCCTCATCATGTGTGTTGTGTTTCACGGAGACTTGGCTGAGCGCAAGTGTCCCGGACAGCGCGCTTCAACCGGAGGGCTTTCATCTCCTCCGCGCGGACCGAGACGCGGCGCTCTCTGGCAAAAAAAGAGGCGGGGGACTATGCTTCTTTATCAACAATAGCTGGTGCACAGACGTGACTGTCATTTTTAGACACTGTTCTTCTTCTCTGGAATATTTCTTCATCCACTGTAAGCCCTTTTACTCACCGCGTGAGATTGTTTCATTCATTCTCGTGGCTGTTTACATCCCGCCCGGCGCGGACGTGCGTGACGCTCAGCGCGCGCTCGCAGGACAGATCTTACATGTGGAACGGTCTTTTCCTGACTCTCTTGTTATCGTGCTTGGTGACTTTAACAAGGGAAATTTGAGCCAGGAATTACCAAAGTATAGACAGTTTATTAAATGCCCGACCAGAGAGGAGAACACGCTGGATCACTGCTACACTACACTGAGCAAGGCTTTTCATGCAGTCCCGCGCGCTGCTCTTGGACTATCAGATCACGTGAGGGTGCACTTAATCCCTTCATACAGACAGAGACTGAAACTAGCTAAACCTGTTATGAGGAACATTAAGTGTTTCACCGCCGAGTCTGTGGACGAGTTGCGTGCTTGCTGGGAAACGACAGACTGGGAGGCAATTGGAGCGGCCACGAACAATCTGGACGAGTATACGGACACTGTGACCTCATACATACAGTTCAATGAGGCGCGCATCATTCCAACGCGCACCAGGGTTTGTTATAACAACGACAAGCCCTGGTTCACACCCAAGCTCCGACAGCTGCGCAAGAAGAAGGAGGCTGCATGAAGAAGCGGGGACCGAAGTACATACAGAGAAGCGAAGTACCACTTCACCAGGGAAGTGGAGAAAGCTAAATCTGTGTACTCTAACCGTCTACAGGAACAGTTCCGCTCCAATGATTCTGCGGCAGTTTGGAGAGGTCTAAGGGCCCTTACGAACTATAAGCCCAAAACCCCCCAGGCCCTGAATGACCAGACTCTCGCTCAGGGCCTCAACACACATTACTGTCGTCATGAACGGCCTTCAGCTCATCAAAGCCATGCTCCCCCCACCATCACCCTCCCCACCAATGCCAGCACATCATTAAAGGAGTTAAAGGACTCAAAGGACTCCAATGACATCACAGGACTCCAAAAACATCATAAGACTGTAAAGACCCTCTCCATCAAAGAACAGGATGTACGCCGGCAGTTCTTGAAGCTGAATACGCGGAAGGCCCCCGGGCCGGATGGTGTCTCCCCCTCCACTCTCAGACACTGTGCGGACCAGCTGGCTCCTGTCTTCACTGACATTTTTAACACCTCTCTGGAGCTATGCCGCGTGCCGTCCTGCTTTAAGACTTCTACCATTGTCCCTGTCCCCAAGAAAGCACGGATCACAGGACTAAATGACTACAGGCCGGTCGCGCTGACGTCTGTGGTCATGAAGTCCTTTGAGCGCTTGGTCCTGCCCCACCTCAAGGACATCACCACCCCCCTCCTGGACCCACTGCAGTTTGCCTACAGAGCCAACAGGTCTGTGGATGATGCAGTGAACCTGGCCCTCCACTTCATCCTGGAGCATCTGGACTCCCCAGGAACCTACGCTAGGATCCTGTTTGTGGACTTCAGCTCTGCCTTCAACACCATCCTCCCTGGACTGCTACGAGACAAGCTCTACCAGCTCAGCGTGCCCGACTCCCTCTGCAGTTGGATTAATGACTTCCTGACAGACCGAAGACAGCACGTACGGCTGGGGAAGATTGTCTCAGACAGTCGAACCACAAACACTGGTACTCCCCAGGGCTGTGTACTCTCCCCCTGGCTCTTCTCCCTGTATACAAACTGCTGCACCTCCAGTCACCAATCCGTAAAACTGCTCAAGTTTGCGGATTACACCACCCTCATCAGGCTCATCTCGAATGGCGATGAGTCCGCCTACAAGAGAGAGGTGGACCGGCTGACGTCCTGGTGCAGCCTCAACAACCTGGAGCTGAACGCCCAGAAAACAGTGGAGATGATCATGGACTTCAGGAAAGTCACAGCCCCACCATCCCCCCTCACCCTGATTGACTCTCCCACCCCCGTCCCCATTGTGGACTCCTTCCGTTTCTTGGGCACCACCATCACCCAGGACCTCAAGTGGGAGCTGACCATCAGCTCCCTCATCAAGAAGGCCCAGCAGAGGATGTACTTCCTGCGGCAGCTGAGGAAACTTAAGGTGCCGACAGAGATGCTGGTGCAGTTTTACTCAGCCATCATAGAGTCCATCCTGACCTCCTCCATCACAGTGTGGTTCCCCGGCGCCACAGTCCAGGATAAGAATAGACTGCAGCGCATCGTACGTGCTGCTGAGAAGGTGATTGGCTGAAAGCTCCCATCCCTCCAGGACTTGTTCTCCTCCAGGACCAGGAGGCGTGTGGGTCGGATCACAGCTGACTCTTCTCACCCTGGACACACACTATTCTCCCCTCTCCCCTCAGGCAGGAGACTACGCTCCATCCAGACCCACACCTCCCGCCACTTGAACAGATTTTTCCCCTCGGCCATCAGGCAAATGAACAATAACTCCTAACAGCAGCTCCTTGAATTCCTTGAATCCCTTCTAAGTCTATCTGATAGCTCAGTCATAGCTCTTTTTATACCAAATATGTGTTATATGTGTTTTATGTCGCACGTTTGCACCAAGAAAAATTCCTAGTTTGTGAACCCGTTCTCAAACAATGGCAATAAAACGATTCTGATTCTGATGTAAATAAAACGTTCTCCCTATCGGCGTATTATGGATACGTCCTGGGCATGACGTTAAAGTGCATCCGGCAGTGGTGGCTCCTCTATGGGGTATTGGGGCACAAGGAGGTTAACCCCTTTACTACTGTTACCCCTGGTGGCCCTTGGCAAAGGTCTAGTACCTGACTGCCCCCTAGCCAGGGCTTCAGTGAAGACCTCAACGTCTGCCACTGGACCCTGACCCGATTCTGTCAAGGATCTTGTGGTGACTGTCTGTGCACCAGTCTCCCCACCTAAAACAAAGTCACGCACAGGCATCCTCCATAAAGGGATACACTCCTACCAGGAGGATCGTCATACTCGTTCGAGTGACCGCCAATGATGATGATTATGCATACGGCAACAGCCAAAGTCACACTGATTTGCAGGTGTGTAATTTGTTATGAGTTCATGCACTGTGTTGGTTTTGTTCGTTGAACGAGGTGATGTTCATGCACGGTTCATTTTGTGCACGAATAAAAAAACATATAACTTTGTCTTGATTTAAAAAAAAAAAACGAAACATTGTATTTTTCACTAAAGAAGGGCTCGGTGAATGCACAGATGGAACTGGTGGGGTTCGGTACCTCCAACAAGGTTAAGAACCACTGCTCTACAGCATGCAATTGGTAGATTGCGATTGTTGTCTAATGAAGATTTGTATTCTGTTATTGGTATAAACATATATTTTAGGCCCAGACATAGTAACATTCAAATTAAATCATAAATGTGTACATAGAAATGATATGCAAATCAAGCTATCACTGTGATATGGATTGGCATATATTGTTGGGGTGTCAAACTCATTTTCAGCATGGGCCACCTCATAGTTATGGCTGTCTTGACAAGGCCACTTGTAACTGCGAAACATGTGTGATATAACCATACAAAGGTAGAAAATATTTGCCCTATTATATTAAACAATTGCCTATTCATTTAATTATTATCATTGCTTAACAACAAACCTTCTTTGACATCACAAGTCAAGGTGACGAGCAAATATTAAAATTCAGGTATTGTAGGATTTATTTCAAAAAGGTTTACAATGACCAAAATAATTGAATAGCTTGTTGCATCAATGAATAAAATAATATTTAGTTAAGAATAACGGCAGCAGCATGCAGTGCATTTTTATTTGTTAAAGTTAAAATACATTTAGCAAGAAAGATGAAGTGTCTTATTATTTCCAAGCTTTCGCGGGCCACATAATATGGAGTGGCGGTGCCAGATGTAGTATTTGGGGGCGCTGAGTCTGACACATGTGTTGTAATGGGTAACTGACCCATAGGCATAGGCAGACCTCAGCAATCTAACTGGAGATAAGTCTGAACACAAGTCTTTAGCATAAGTTGTAGTTCATAAACTGACTTCTTGTTCTTCGTTTTGACCAGCCCCACTCATTTTAGTTGTTTGTACGACCCATTAAGACTTTTTACTCCTTTTGCCTCCCATCTGTGTATCATCCACCATCTCACTAGTCCTGCCTTTCCTACTTGCCTGGCCAGGCCTTCAGGGTCATAAAAAAGGGGCTGGGCAGATTGAACAGTAAATTAAATTAATGTTAGCCATTTCTCAATCATTTTTCATCCCTCTAAAATGATTAAAGCTGACGTAAGAAGTTCATTAAAACAAAAAAACATTAGACTCATTAAAAGGCCATTACAACTATCGCAGACAGGTGATTTATGCCTGAGAAGGACTAGGAGAGGAAATGATTGGACAGGGATGAGGTGAGCCCGAATAGAAATAAATACTACAGTATAAGTGTAGGGTTGATGATGGGAGGCTCACCTGTTTATATTTGTAAGCCACAAACAGTGATCTGCAGAGGAACCTGCAAAGTGGATTACTGGGGACAATATTTCTGGGTGCACATATGCCGAAATAATATGCTGATATATTCCCTTGTAACTTTGTGTGTAATTAATGAAATGAATCAAAATTCACAAGTTTTGTTGTAGATGATGCTACATATGTACGGAATAAACCACCTGGTGTTAGTACATCAGTTGAGGAAATTGAGTAAATTAAATTAATAACATCCTGTAATTTGATTTTGATATTATTATTCATGTCATCTTCCGATTGATAAAAAGTTAACAACAATAGGAGCATTTTAAAACTCTGCCAGACTCAATTCCACCTATTTGACTGATGAACACTACCACATCATTTATTCAGAAAGAATAAATAACGACAAAACAAAGATACAATAATATTAACCGCAACATGTAAAATATGTAAAACAAAAAACATCATGATTTTTACATTTTCAGAATGTGCTCGGTCTATTTTTAAACAAAGAAAACAACCTGTAGTTGTCTTTATTTTTAAGTTATTATGTGATGATTTTACCAGTTCGGACCACTTGGGAATGGATGTGTGGGCCCTGAGCTAAAATTAGTTTGATACTGCTGATTTAGAGTCTTCGCTTAACCTAACATGTATGTTTTTGGAAGAAAATTGTTTTGTCATAACTCTTAATAAATTATTTTTTTCATTGCTTTTTTCAAAAATGTTATTAAAGTTTCTGGCATTTAACAAAACGGAATGCCAATGTCATATATATTTTGGCCATATTGTCTTGGCCTTATTATTTGCTTGCACTGCAATTGCAATTTGTTTAAGAAAACACCCCAATATTTGGATACAAATGCAATTTGGTAGTCAAAATGTCACACATGACACATTTTAAATGTTTTACGGAACTGCAAGTCATTGATTTGCTCAAAACATGTTACAGTAAGTATGGTAAGAATTAAGTGCACAATTTGAAAGTCTTTGCGATAATTTTACAAACAAAGTACACTTACGATTAGATAATGTAGTAAACACACTCATAAACAACTTAACATAGTACATCGTATGAATTTGCATTTACTCTTCTTTAGTTTAATCAGTTGTTTACACAAACAAGCTTGTTTACCTCTTCAGATGACAATGCTGATCTCTTGTTGTGATTACTTACAGATGTCCAATGTTCTCCAGCAAGCAAAATAAATTCACATTAAGCCAGTAGATGCAACTTGATGCTCTTGTTTGTGTAATACAGTTGGTTTAACCTTGCTGCAATTGTGCCACTCCAAGGTATTGTACGACAGATCAGCTGTGGTGATATGAATGACATCTTCTTGCAGGACTTGGTCTTCACAGATGTTGGATGTCCTGCATGCGGTGGCTGTCCATTTAGCAAAGGCATATGTTTAACTTAACTGTGCTCCTTTTGTTGCCAACATTGACACAGCTAAAAGCGTTCTTCTCTGCTTCTTGTCAATGGAACATTCAATCTATCGGTGCCATCCTCAAGTACGTGTTTTGCTTTAAGATGGTACTTTAAACTTGGATTTGCGCTGATGACAAGAACGTTTGTCGCTGCAATACCAACAAGTAACCTCAGTTTTATCAAAAGATCGGTTTTGAAGCGAAATGCGCGCGTTTTACGTTAACCCAGATGTGAAGTCCAAAGTTACTGGGATAGAATACAATCAAGCCAGCAACCTCTATTGGGAATAAGTGGTAGAAGATGAATAATTAGGTCTTGTTTCTTTTATCAGGATATTCAGGAGCCAGACATGGAGGTTGGTTGCCACAGTGCAGACCTGATAGAGGTTTCATTGTGGTCCCGGAATTTTACAGTTCCTTAAATCAAGAGCAGCACACCTACAGTTTCTTATCCCAAATGCAGGACATTCCGACAACAAGGAGGTTTATGTGTTGGTCAGAGAATATGTGAATTGATTCATCTTTATTACAAAATTCAAGGATCAAGTGTGACAGTTATGTTTCCTTAATTATGTACCATATTTTCCGGACTATTAGCCGCACTTAAAATATATTTTTTTCTCAAAACTCGACAGTGCGCCTTGTAACCCGGTGCGCCTAATGTACGGAACAATTCTGGTTTTGCTTACCGACCTTGAAGCAATTTTATTTGGTACATGGTGTAATGATAAGTGTGACTAGTAGATGGCAGTCAAACATAAGTGATACGTGTAGACCGCGATATGATGGCAATATGACTCAAGTAAACAACACCAACATTATATATGTTCCATTGAAAATATAGAACATTACACACAGTGCTCAAAAATCTATCAAAATGTTTTAGTACGATTTTGGTAAGCAATAAAGCCGCACCGCTTGATGGATTGTCGGTGCATAAATATATGAGTATTATTATGGTGTGTGTATAAGGCAATATTATGTAAAAGCAACTTTTCTTACCTTCTGGTACCTGCTGATCTGTATTTGGCATACATCTTGAAAAATTGAGCGCTTACGCCTTTGTAGTCCGTAGCGACACCGTAGTCAATAAGCTTCTTCTTTTTCTCTATCTTCTTGTTATAGGACATTCATCCTCCGCTGTTGCCATTTCTACAAAGGTAGTTTGTTTTGTGCACTGGGGTGCACAAAATTTTAGCTTCCAAGGGCCAAACTTAAAAATGTGTCAATGGATCACTGGCAATTTTAAGTGGGCAATGGCACCAAATGAATGGTCACAACTTGATAAATGGCAGTTAGTTAGCATTGTGGACGTGCCATCAATAATTGTGTGGACTTGAAAGGTCAGTATAAATATGTATTACATCTGGCAAACCACCCTTCGGTGTGCCAAACACCTCAGTGGGCTTAATTTGGCCCACAAGTCCTACTTTGGGCACCCCTTGTCTAGAAATTCCAAAACATAGAAAGGCATTTAAAAGAAAAAATGACTTACAATACTAAATCTTACATAAGAGCTGAGTTATTTGCAGCTATAGCATATTTAATACAGGCATCCTGTAACGATCGGACCGCATAATGATGTGGGGGTCGTTCTCCCAGGATGCAGACGGAACACTTGGCGTGCAGGTAGGAAATTATTTATTGGTATAAATCATACAGGGAAAAAAAAGGTGTGCCAATCACACGGGAACAAAGCTAAGGAGGCTAGCGCGGGACCCAGCATACAAACAGGAATCAAAAACTAAACGTCGTTAACTGTTGCTTGTAGCAAACTAGGAAGCCAGACAGTGTGTGGCGAGCAACGTGAATAAATAGCACTCTGATTAGTGCCCGGCGGCAGGTGAGCGTCCCGGACACCAATCAGAGGCAGCTGAAACCAATCAGCACCCATGGCAACAGAAACAAAACCCCACGGGGTGCAGAAAACAGAACTGAGATAGTCAAAACCAACAGACAAAACATGACCCGGGCTACGGATCATAACACATCCCTTGTTTTTCATTGCCAATTGGTTCCAGGCTTGACCGTGGTAAACTAATATTCGCTAAGTAGTATTGTTATTAATGAATCAAATATTTTTAGAAACTGTGTCATGTGTAGACGTAGCAGTGCGGCGCATTGTGTAGCGCTGGTGGTCAGTGAATGTGTGTGCGTGGGACGTTCAAAGTGCACATGGAGAGTATTACACTCTCCTGTGAATTGAAATAATCTGCTTGTTGATGTATTTTTTGTGCCTCTCCACTTTTGTCCTATTTCTGACGCCAATGACCTGCAGTGAGAACATAGCCTTAGTTAAAAGTGTAAAAGGTCCACTCGGAACTGTAAAACAGACTATAGATTCTATTCACTTACACTAGCTGGAGGCAAGTCTTCATTAATATTTCCACCTCGGTGAAGCATGTAAGCTGCCTGTAATGTACTTTTATATTGTATTATTTTTTAAAGGGGCTCCACCTTCTAACACCAAAATTCCTTACCTGTTTTTGTGTATTCATTATCCCCATAACTCACGAAAATTTGAATCCCATTCATTGAGGTGTGGCGGAGGTATTAATAAAATACTTAATAATTAATGCTTCATAATAATTAAATCATTTTCCAAACCAGCCGCTTCGAGTTTGATACGATTGTGACATATGTTTCCTTAATTACGTCACCAGATATCTCCATATATGGTGAATGTTTTCCAGAAGAGGTTTGTCAAAGTCCACCATTTTACCAATAATGACCATTTTACCAATAATTACCATATACAGTGTATATGTATATGTATATGTATATGTATATGTATATGTATATGTTTATGTATATCATTGGGTTAACTTTGACAACCCTAATAATATATATATATATATATATATATATATATATATATATATATATATATATATATATATATATATTAGGGCTGTATATATATATATATATATATATATATATATATATATATATATATATTAGTGTTGTCAAAGTTAACGCAATGATAACGTGGTAACTATACATTTCAATAACGGCACCATTTTTTTATACGGGCAATTAACGCACAGATGTCCATTTTAACCCACGAGGAACTTGGCTGTAGTTCACTTGTTACTCATGAGCCACAAGCGAGCAGAAATGGACAAAGGAAAGACGTCTACATTATGAAAATATCAGGTTTAAAGCCATGGCAAGTTGTTCTCCCGACAAGAAAGGACTATTTTTTTGCTGTGAGAAGAGGCGACATCCCTGCAGCAAACGCCTGCTGCGCACACGGTTCAGGTGGGTGGTGCTTCACTTCTGTGTTCAGATTACGGTTAAGGTGCAGTGATAACATAACATTTAGATTGTTACTGTGACTGATTTAGTAAGTAAGATGACATAAAAGTTCAACAGAAATGAAAGACTGTCGGCAGGAGGTCGAAAGGAGACTTTTGTATTGCAGTCAATCCAACACCAAACATGTCAATACACTTTCTCAAGCCAATCATACACTTTTCCGGCTTCAAAATAAAAGTGCTAGGCTATACATCCGGTTTAACTGCATTTATAAAACAAAAATGTCTTACATTACGATCATGCTTTGTCACTAGGATCCGGTACTTTTTTGGCACCGACCGAAACCAGCTGGTATTACCACAGATTCACGTAAGATCCAGCGGTGCCATGTTTTGGTGCGTGCCGTCAAGTCTCTTTGAATTAGCACTTGAGAGGAAAACAGGCGATTTCGAAGCGGACAAACTCTTGCAACCCATCAACCATGCCAAATAGAAAACGCTCTAAAGTGTGGCTTGTCTTTTCCAAATGCGATGCCGATGCAGATTACGTTCTCTGCAGTATGTGTGAAGTAAAAATCAAGGCAAGTGGCAGGAATACTTCCAATCTGAGGAAGCACCTGGTTAAACACAGGATTTTTCTCATGGCTGAAGAGTGGAGCCAACTCCTGCATTTGGCACCTTTAGCGACTCGGCTACAGCCAACAACACGGGGGGAAAAAATGGTGTTAACATTTGACATCATCATCCTTTACGTCTGCTCCAGGTAAAAAGCAGACTGTATAAGAATACATTAGCTTTGCATTTTAACAATCATTAATTATCATAATCAGCTCAGTTCCTTGTACTCTACTTTGTAATGTTAATGTAAAGTTTTTGCTTCACTTTCATTTGTACTTTAATACTTTTGAAAAAAAAACCAATTCTGGCTGGCTGATATATTGTGTACATTTTTTGTGATATGTTCTGGTTGAGTCCTCAACTACCATATGATTAGCAGGCTGAATATTACATTTTATTAATTATTAGGGAAGGTTAAAACATTGCCATGCAGCAATATGAAGACCATTAACTTGTACAACATGTAATGTGCAGAAGCTCAGAAGCATTGAGAAATATCACAGATTACAGCTGGGATTGTTTATTGTTTATTGAGGATCCCCATTAGCCGACGCACAAACGCCAGGCTAGTCTTCCTGGGGTCCTTTTCAAAGTTCAAAGTAAAATAATTACACACAGATCCAGTTACAAAACATACACAAATCCAATTACAAATTAAAAAAAAGGCAAAAAAGAAAAGAAAAAGAAAATTCTCAAAATAATAAAAAAAAAAACAACAGTACACAAATCCAGTTACAATAAAAGAACGGAAAAAGGGAAAGCGAAAAAAAAAAAAAGTTCTCAAACTGATAACATTAAATATTTACTTTTTAGTCTAAGACTTATCTCCTGAAAATGATCTGTCTAGGGTACATTTATTAATGAATTTATTAATGATGAAAAATTCTACCTATCTGCAATTAGCACGGTGCCGTGCAGTGGTTAGTACTCGTGCCTCACAATAAGAAGGACCCGGGTTCTATTCCCGGGCTCGGGATCTTTCTGTGTGGAGTATGCATGTTCTCCCCGTGACTGCAGCAGACCCTGAAAGTGACAAGCAGTGTTGGGACTAACGCGTTACTGTAACGCGTTACTATAACGCTGTTAGTTTCGGCGGTAACTAGTAATCTAACGCGTTATTTTTTATATTCAGTAACTCAGTTACCGTTACTACATGATGCGTTACTGCGTTATTTTACGTTATTTTTTATGTAGTATCGGCTAGAAACAGAAGATCTGAGTGTGTTTTGTGGCAGCGCTGCGGTGGAAAAGAAAAGGCGTACGTGCTTTGTGTGGGTGGGGGCGGGGGGGGACTCCCATACCGTAGTTGAGGAGCGTAGGGGAGACGTTCCTTCGGGGCTAACAACCTTCACTTTACCCGGAAGTGGTCTTTACAGCTGAGGGTGAATGACGAGGCCGGCGGTTTGTTGCAACTTTGTGACTTTATTGGACGCAGCCATCCACCAAGCTGGAGAGAGCACCTGCAAGCACTCACTGTCGCCGCTCGCTCACCTCTCTCGCCCACTCACTCACTGACGTCCCTCACCCACATGCTGTCATATCTTAAAGGGCCACACACACACACACACACACGCACAGACATAAACGCTACTATCATAACAACTAACAAGACATCAAGGCGAAGCCAAGAGTCGATTTTTTTAACAAGGAGAAATTCTCAATACTTTTCTTTTGTCGAGCACAAAGAAAATAACATTTTAGTTAAATGTAAGTTGTGTCTTGGATCAAATATCCTATCTACTTCAAGTTCAAGTTAAAGTGCCATTATGTTGCAGCTATTTAAAATAGTTTTGTCAATTTGTTCTGGCCAGAAACAAATTGGCCTTTGAAACATATCTTTGTCTTTGTGTGTTGTATGTAGACCACATTGTTTGTGTGTTGTATGTAGAGCACATTGCTTAGCAGAGTTCAGTGATGTAAATGCATGTCAAGTTGATCAACACATTGTATTATTCTCCAGTGCAATAACAGTACTGAAATGAAGGCTAAAGGGCATTAATGGGAGCTTTTAAAAAAGAAAAGAAAAAAATAAGTAACTAAATAGTTACTTTTCAAATTAACGCATTACTTTTTGGTGTAAGTAACTGAGTTAGTAACTGAGTTACTTTTGAAATGAAGTATCTAGTAACTATAACTCATTACTGGTTTTCAGTAACTAACACAACACTAGTGACAAGCATTACAATATATATATATATATATATATATATATATATATATATATATATATATATATATATATATATATATATATATATATATATATACATATACACACACATAAGTAAGTGCATGCACAAAACTAATGTTGAGCTAAACAAGCTTCTACATGCATGCTAATGTACTGTGTTTAAAAAGCGTACACAATTGCTGCACAGTCCAGTTGATGTTTTTAACCGCAAGAGATCCTGTTGTTAGCTCATTAATTTTGTGTGGAACTGCCAATTGTTATGTCAAGGTTGTTTTTAAGTCTAACTATCCGGCTGACACAGAATCACTTTGATTTAGTGGCAAACATTGAGCTAGTTAGCTGTCTGCAACCATGAACAAAGTTTGTGTGCGAGTCTGTGTGTGTGTGTGTGTGTGTGTGTGTGTGTGTGTGTGTGTTTATTTCAATGTGAGAGATTTGGTAGCACATAGAGAGGCCGTCAGCAAAGTTGGTCGTGCATTTACAGTAATTTGCAGTCAGGCTTGCTAGTGTCTGCTCTGATTAATTTAATTTTTTTTTTTTTCCAAATAACCCCTTTTAATTTGTTTTTTGATACATCCTACACTTTGTAATGTCTGGGCCACAAAACAACATTCTGGCTTTACAGTCTTCATGAGGTATCAAAATGTATTACTATAGTTGGAAACTAATAAAAACTATCCATTCATCCATCCATTTGGGGGGTTACCCACATATGCGGTGCGCTCCAAGGTTTGTCATAGTCATTCACATTGACGTCCCACTGGGGTGAGTTTTCCTTGCCCGTATGTGGGCTCTGTACCGATGATGTCGTTGTGGCTTGTACAGCCCTTTGAGACACTTGTGATTTAGGGCTATATAAATAAACATTGATTGATTGATTGATTGATTTTCTACCGCTTGTCCCTCTTGGGGTTTCGGGGGGGCTGGAGCCAATACTGAAATAATACAATTCTTTATTTAATTAATACTATTCGTTTTTTGCCAACATTCATCCATAATAGGTTTAAAATAATTTTACATTTACTGTAATAATGCAGAGCAGCACGATGGAAGAGGGGTTAGTGCGTCTGCCTCACAATACGAAGGTCCTGAGTTCAATCCCGGGCACGGGATGTTTCTGTGTGGAGTTTGCATGTTCTCCCCGTGACTGTGTGGGTTCCCTCCGGGTACTCCGGCTTCCTCCCACCTCTAAAGACATGCACCTGGGGATATGTTGATTGGCAACACTAAGTTGGCCCTAGTGTGTGAACGTGAGTGTGAATGTTGTCTGTTTATCTGTGTTGGCACTGTGATGAGATGGCGACTTGTCCAGGGTGCACCCCGCCTTCCGCCCGAATGCAGCTGAGATAGGCTCCAGCACCCCCCGCGCCCCCGAAAGAGACAAGCGGTAGAAAATGGATGGATGGATGGATGGATGTAATAATGCATGTAGTGTCATAATGAAAGACAGGGGAACCAGCTTGAAGGGGATCTATATCTATATCTACACCAACTTGTCTTACTTATTGCTCCCTGTTTTTGTGTATTTGGGATCTGCATAAGTCCTGACAATTTGAAGTCCAACTGTGAAGGCATGGATGGATTTCAAACAATCTTGCCTTTGTTCAATTTGCCGAATTTGTGACATCAGCAAATATTTCTATGTATAGTAAAGATTTACCCAAAGAGCATGGCGCCAGTCCGCCATTGTAGACCGACGTTGTAGTCAATAAGCTCTTTCTTTCTCCCTATCCTCCTGTTGTGGAGCAGACTGGCTCGTATATGCACATGCATCCTCCGCTGTTGCCATTTTTAATACAAAGTTCTAACATACTGTATATATGTCAGTAGCCTCGCTATGGAAGAGCTAAAAACTACAACATGGCTGATTGGGAGAAGACGCAGTTGAAGTGGAGGCACGTAAAATAAGGCCACACATACCGAAGAGACGGACAGAAAGAGGCTTGAAGTTGGTCTGTCAAACATAATATATGCAAAATAAATACAGAAACAAGTAATTTTTTGATTCCTGTAAAAATCAGAACCAATAACAGTAATAATTCATTATAATTACAGATATAAACACCACCAAAGGCTTGCTTGTTGTCTGCTCTGTCGCCCACAAGTTGCAGACATTTACACTTGTGAAGTATTAGTCCATCTGAAACATTAATTTACTGTTTGTTCCAACAAATGTACTCCCTCCCGTTAAGAATGCATGTGAACAGTTGAGAGCGATTAATAGCGGTGAATTTTTTGGGTAAATGATAGAAGATGAGAGATTATCATCATACGTCAACATCTCTAACATGCAAATGTTGTTTCTATGCTAGGGCAGCATTGCAAATGAAAATATGTTCTTGATTATCTTACCCTGGGTAAACAACGTTTGAATTAATGTTTGTTGAAAACAGATATCAATCAATCAATCAATCAATGTTTATTTATATAGCCCTAAATCACAAGTGTCTCAAAGGGCTGTACAAGCCACAACGACATCCTCGGTACAGAGCCCACATACGGGCAAGGAAAAACTCACCCCAGTGGGACGTCGGTGAATGACTATGAGAAACCTTGGAGAGGACCGCATATGTGGGTAACCCCCCCCCTCTAGGGGAGACCGAAAGCAACGGATGTCGAGTGGGTCTGACATAACATTGTGAAAGTCCAGTCCACAGTGGATCCAACACATCAGCGGGAGTCCAGTCCACAGCGGGGCCAACAGGAAACCATCCCGAGCGGAGACGGGTCAGCAGCGCAGAGATGTCCCCAACCGATGCACAGGCTAGTGGTCCACCCGGGGTCCCGGCTCTGGACAGCCAGCACTTCATCCATGGCCACCGGACCTATGCGACTCCCCCTCGCAAGGGACAGGGGAGAAGAGGAGAGAAGAAAAGAAACGGCAGATCAACTGGTCTAAAAAAGGGGGGGTCTATTTAAAGGCTAGATTATACAAATGAGTTTTAAGATGGGACTTAAATGCTTCTACTGAGGTAGCATCTCTAACTGTTACCGGGAGGGCATTCCAGAGTACTGGAGCCCGAATAGAAAACGCTCTATAGCCCGCAGACTTTTTTTTGGCTCTGGGAATCACTAATAAGCCGGAGTTCTTTGAACGCAGATTTCTTGTCGGGACATATGGTACAATACAATCGGCGAGATAGGCTGGAGCTAAACCGTGTAATATTTTATACGTAAGTAGTAAAACCTTAAAGTCGCATCTTAAGTGCACAGGAAGCCAGTGCAAGTGAGCCAGTATAGGCGTAATATGATCAAACTTTCTTGTTTTTGTCAAAAGCCCTGCAGCCGCATTTTGTACCAACTGTAATCCCTTAATGCTAGACATAGGGAGGCCCGAAAATAATACGTTACAGTAATCGAGACGAGACGTAACGAACGCATGAATAATGATCTCAGCGTCGCTAGTGGACAAGATGGAACGAATTTTAGCGATATTACGGAGATGAAAGAAGGCCGTTTTAGTAACACTCTTAATGTGTGACTCAAACGAGAGAGTTGGGTCGAAGATAATACCCAGATTCTTTACCGAGTCTCCTTGTTTAATTGTTTGGTTGTCAAATGTTAAGGTGGTATTATTAAATAGATGTTGGTGTCTAGCAGGACCGATAATCAGCATTTCCGTTTTCCCAGCGCCGAGTTGCAAAAAGTTAGCGGACATCCATTGTTTAATTTCATTAAGACACGCCTCCAGCTGACTACAGTCCGGCATGTTGGTCAGCTTTAGGGGCATGTAGAGTTGAGTGTCATCAGCATAACAGTGAAAGCTAACACCGTACTTGCGTATGATGTCACCCAGCGGCAGCATGTAAATACTAAAGAGTGCAGGGCCAAGAACCGAACCCTGGGGAACTCCGCACGTTACCTTGACATAGTCCGAGGTCACATTGTTATGGGAGACGCACTGCATCCTGTCAGTAAGATAAGAGTTAAACCAAGACAAGGCTAAGTCTGACATACCAATACGTGTTTTGATACGCTCTAATAAAATATTATGATCGACGGTATCGAAAGCGGCGCTAAGATCAAGAAGCAGCAACATAGATGACGCATCAGAATCCATCGTTAGCAATAGATCATTAGTCATTTTTGCGAGGGCTGTCTCCGTAGAGTGATTTGCCCTGAAACCGGATTGAAAAGGTTCACAGAGATTGTTAGTCACTAAGTGTTCATTTAGCTGCTGTGCAACAGTTTTTTCGAGAATTTTGGAAATAAACGGAAGGTGGGAGACCGGTCGGTAGTTTACCATGAGGTCAGGATCGAGGTTAGGTCTTTTGAGCAGAGGATGAATAACCGCTTTTTTGAATGCTAGGGGAACAGTGCCGGAGGAAAGTGATAAGTTTATAATATTTAACACTGATGGACCTAATAATACAAACAGTTCCTTGATAAGTTTCCCAGGAAGTGGGTCAAGTAAACATGTTGTTTGTTTTATCCCACTTACACGCTGTAATAATTCCTCTAATGTTATTTCATCAAAAATAGAGAGACTATTTTGGAGGGCAGTGTCCGTCGTATATACAGTCGTATTTGTGTTAATAGAGCCCAGTTGTAGCTGGGATGCGTTGTCTTTAATCTCCTTTCTAATGAGTTCAATTTTCTTATTAAAGAAATTCATAAAATCATCTGCCGAGTGGGTGGAGCTACTGGGAGGAGTCCCTTGTTGGGTTAGCGATGCTACTGTACTAAACAGAAATTTAGGATCGTTTTTGTTGAGGCGGATGAGATTTGAGTAGTATTTAGCTTTAGCTAAGGTAAGCATGCGTTTATAAGTTATTAAACTATCACTCCATGCTTGATGGAAAACCTCAAGTTTAGTCGCGCGCCATTTGCGTTCCAGTTTTCTACATGATAATTTATGAGCTCTAATTTCTTCTGTAAACCATGGGGTGCGCCTTTTAGGGGCCCTTTTTTGCTTTAGCGGTGCTATACTATCAATAATTTCGCGCAAGGCATCGTCAAAGTTGTTAGTGAGTTTATCAATAGAGCCGACATAATTTGGGAATGGTGCTATTACCGAAGGCAGTAGGTCAGCAAGAGTCATCGTTGTGGCAGCATTAATGTTGCGGCCGCTATAGCAGTTATTATTATTATTAGCTTGTTGACAAAGAGTCAAAACTTCAAATTTTATAAGGTAATGATCGGACATTACTTTAGTATATGGAAGTATCATAACTTTGGAGGTGGTGACACCCCTGACAAGCACTAGATCTATTGTATTACCGTTGCGATGCGTGGGTTCATGTATTATTTGTGTAAGACCACAGCTATCAATTATGGTTTGGAGCGCCACGCACTGAGGGTCCGATGGGGTATTCATATGGATATTAAAGTCCCCCATTATGATTATATTGTCGGCGTGCGTCACTAGATCAGCAACGAACTCTGAGAATTCACTGATAAAGTCCGAATAGGGCCCAGGGGGGCGGTAGATAACAGCCAGGTTGTTGTTCCTGTTACATGTTTTGATTAGACTAGAGGTCGGCAACCCAAACTTTGAAAGAGCCATATTAAACCAAAAATACAAAAAATAAATCTGTCTGGAGCCGCAAAAAATTAAAGTCGTATATCAATGTTATAATGATGGCAACACATGACATAAGTGTCTATATTAGCTATAATAGCCTACTATCAAAATGACTGTGTCGCAGGCTGAAGCAAATCTTCATTGACAGAAATGTTCTAATGTAATATTTATTCTACACATTTTTACAACATTGGAAAACATTAGTAGATCAGAGGCTACTCAGAAGGTGAAATAACACCTGGAAATTCCTGACGTTTAATGGCCAAAGGTATAGATGTGTGTGTCCAGGTTAAAGGAAACGGCAGATTTATTACAATTACTAGGTAATGTTTGCTGTGGTCTGGAACAAAATGGCACACAAACTATCTGAAATGCAGCCAATATTACATACAGACAATGTGTCATGAGACATGCAAAACAAAATTATATACTAAGAGGATAAACGTAAAGGATATTAAATGAGCGAAAATATACCTACAAATGAGGCATAATGATGCAATATGTACATACAGCTAGCCTAAATAGCATGTTCGCATTGATTAGATTGCAGTCATGCACTGACCAAATATGCCTGATTAACACTCCAACAAGTCAATAACATCAACAAAGTGCACCTTTGTGCAATCACGCACAGCATAAAACTTTTGGTGGACGAAATGAGACCAAGAAGGAGTGGAAGATTTTACATGTAAACAAACTGTTGCGTCACAGTCCACACTATGGTGGGTTCAAGATCCGCCAAAATTAGCAGGACAAAACAATGTTCACTAAATACTCTCATCAGTGAACCACACACACAAACATATTAAACAGTGGGCTTTCTAACAATTGGGAAGGTTTGTGTCATGTTTGTCCTCAAACAAAAAACATACTAAAAAAAAATATATATATATATATTTCTATTGAAAGAGAGCTGTGGGTTCCTGACCCCCGGATTGGACAGTTGATGTGCAAGTTCAATTGGTTAGCTTATTAGCATAAATGTAGAATGTAGAAAGATTTGCACATGTACGAAATCTTTATTGTCATTGTAGTCAAGACGTACAACCACCGCAGCAACTTCGTTCGATAAGGAGCACAGAAACTGTAGAGTCAGAGGAATGACAATGAGACAAGGTCATCGTACACAAATCAGTCTTTTAATGGTGTCTACAAAACAGCACTTTATAGCAAGACTCACACATGCGCACTATAATGCGGTCAACTTGACTCTCTTCTTCTCTCTTGGTCTTGCTCCAACCAGCAGGCAAACGCCACTTCCCCCTATAGCCAAACCCTTGAATCACAGCTCAGATCCATACACAATATTGTACTGTCGTTCCAACAATATCATACAAACAGAGGAATAAAAAAATATGCACATATGAATTAATAAAATGTCAAAAAAGTGCCATAAGTTCAAAAATCATGTAAGTAAGTAAATAGAGCTCACGTACCACTAGTGCAGTGGTTCTTAACCTTGTTTGAGGTACCGAACCCCACCAGTTTCATATGTGCATTCACCGAACCCTTCTTTAGTGAAAAATTAAACGTTTTTTTTTTAAATTCAAGACAAAGTTATATGTTTTTTTTAACTGGTGCACAAAATGAACCGTGCATGAACATCACCTTGTTCAAAGAACAAAACCAACACAGTGCATAAACTCACAACAAATTATACACCTGCAAATCCGATGGAAAATTACAGGGAACATTGTTTGGGGGTATCCATTGTACGCCGATAGGGAGAAGTTTTTATTTACAAGATGAGTCGGGTGTGTCTTGACCTCCGCGGCGGAGGCTCCACCGAACCCCTGAAGCCGACTCACCGAACCCCTAGGGTTCGATCGAACCCAGGTTAAGAACCACTGCACTAGTGGTATACGTACCACAGATTACAAATCACTGTGCTAGGACATTCCCCCATATGCAAAATCGGCATGTACAAATACTATATTTTCTTATGGATGTTTATCGACACAATGTTTGTGCTTTCACAGTTGTTGTTTTTTAACATGTTGTTAGAGCCTTGCTGCCTTTTTATGGCAACTTTGCACATACTGTCATGTTAAGATATACTGTATTAAGATTCCTGTATGTAATATAGCATATCTAGTGAAAGAGAGGTACATGGATGAATGTACAAAAGCATGAGAAATAAGGCCATTGTAAGTTTGAGTCACATTTTTCTTGAAGTCACACAAATATGTAAATAAACCAAAGCCAAATCGCCTTTGGCCAGCATGTTCCCTGACACAAAATGAATGGTATGCCCGGCCATCTTAGCTTTAAATGAATTAGCCGTCACTGTCATCATCAATCAATCAGTCTATCAATCTCGCCTTGCCTGACACCACCGCCATTGCAGCATGCATTATGCAGCGGTGGTCAACTTCCACGGCTATTGAAAAGGGGACACAAACGACTCACTTAGTTTCTGAAGAACTTCAAAGCACCTTCAGTAGTCTTGTGAAGTGTTAAGGTTCGGCTGACAGCAAATGTGAATCAGCGGCAGCATGAATGGGTTTAGTTTCCACTGAGAGTCACCGGTGCCTTTTTAACATCCAAACAGCAATGCTTCAGGTTAAATTATTCTTGAAGTCTTTCTTTGGTCACTGCTCATTCTGTTACTGGAGGAACTACAAAACTGGGAGTAATCCCCACAGGAAGGGAACATTTACGAATGGCTTTACACAACATGGTTAAAGTAAGACAAAAATATACTTCCGGAAATCAGGCTTCTTCCAATCGCTTCAATCTAACCAGATTTCTACCAATGTGAGTTCAGTATTAACAGACAGGTCGTGTAATTGCATCAACATACGCTGACCAATGACATATACCAACAATACACCTGGTCCGGCATATTTAATGTAGTACATTAGTGGTGTCCATACAATCTGCATTTAACTAATGAGAGTCAGTACAACACAACACAACACAACACAGTATTTAATCTACAAAAGCCAAAACCAGTGAAGTTGGCACGTTGTGTAATTCGTAAATAAAAACAGAATACAATGATTTGTAAATCATTTTCAACTTATATTCAATTGAATAGACTGCAACAACAAGATATTTAATGTTCGAACTGAGAAACCACATTTGTTTTTGCAAATAACCATTAACTTAGAATTTAATGGCAGCAACAGATTGCAAAAAAAATGTTGATAAATGGCTTTCACTTTGCATTGTAGAGTTTTAACTTGCACTTACAGATGTAGCAGAATCAGAATAGTTTTTATTGCCATTGTTTGAGAACGGGTTCACAAACTAGGAATTTTTCTTAGTGCAATCGTGCAACATAAAACACATATAACACAGAATAGGTAATAAAATGAGCTGTAACTGAGTTATCAGATCTTGTTACTATTCATGTGCCTGATGGCCGAGGGGAAAACACTGTTCAGGTGGCGGGAGGTGTGGGTCTGGATGGACCGTAGTCTCCTGCCTGAAGGAAGAGGGGAGAATAGTTTGTATCCAGGGTGAGAAGAGTCAGCTGTGATCCCACCCACACGCCTCCTGGTCCTGGAGGAGAACAAGTCCTGGAGGGATGGAAGTTTGCAGCCAATAACCATCTCAGCAGCACGTATGATGCGCTGCAGTCGATGCTCGTCCCGGACTGTGGCGCCGGGGAACCACACGGTGATGGAGGAGGTCAGGATGGACTCGATGATGGCTGAGTAGAACTACACCAGCATCTCGGTCGGCATCTTAAGTTTCCTCAGCTGCCGCAAGAAGTACATCCTCTGCTGGGCCTTCTTGATGAGGGAGCTGATGGTCGGCTCCCACTGTAACCAACTGTAAGCAACCAACTGTAGTTACCAAAAGTGGATTTCTGAAGTGTTCCTGAGCCGATGTGGTGATATCCTTTACACACTGATGTCACTTTTTGATGCAGTACCGCCTGAGGGTTTCAAGGTCACAGGCATTCAATGTTACGTGCAGTGATTTCTCCAGATTCTCTGAACCTTTTGATGATATTACGGACCGTAGATGGTGAAATCCCTAAATTCCTTGCAATAGCTGGTTGAGAAATGTTTTTCTTAAACTGTTGGACAATTTGCTCACGCATTTGTTCACAAAGTGGTGATCCTTGCCCCATCCTTGTATGTGAATGACTGAGCATTTCATGGAAGCTGCTTTTATACCCAATCATGGTACCCACCTTCTCCCAATTAGCCTGTTCACCTGTGAGATGTTCCAAATAAGTGTTTGATGAGCATTCCTCAACTTTCTCAGTCTTTTTGCCAATTGTGGCAGCTTTTTTGAAACATGTTGCAGGCATCAAATTCCAAATGAGCTAATATTTTTAAAAAAAAAACGTTTTCTAGTTCGAACGTTAAGTATCTTGTTTTTGCAGTGTATTCAATTGAATATAGGTTGAAAAGGATTTGCAAATCATTGCATTTTGTTTTTATTTACGATTTACACAACGTGCCGACTTCACTGGTTTTGGGGTTTGTAAATTAAATGTAATTTATTAGGGAATAATCTTGTTAAAAATGTATACTGTACATAGGCATGACTAGAGTTGTGTTTTGTTTGGACCAGTAGTGGCTGCTGGTCTTTCAAGGAGGGGCAGCTCCGCGGACGGAGGGGTTCACCTGCTGCTGGTGGGGTAAAGTAACTGTAGAGCGGCAAACGGCTGAGTCTCCAAACACGAGTATAGTCTCCAGTAATTGGAAAAGTCTCCAGATCAACTCAGAAAAATGGAATGAAACGTTTAAATTTTTTTTGGGGCTATGGACAGTGTGCACGATCTATTATTTACAAGGAATAAAGGAATAGAGGTGTGCACCAGATTTAGCTATCAGCTCATTTTCATCTCACACCACCTAACATACAATGTAAAAGGGAGAAATCACATGACGCAATTACTTTAAACAATACAATGACATCTTAGAAAACCTCTACTCACTTAGAAAACAATAAAACACAAAACAACATATACAAAATTCACACAAGAATATCTACACATCTCATCTTGCAATAACTTGTTATTCAAAAAGGAGACGTATATGTCTGTTTATTTAAGAAATGCATATGCTGAAAAGTATAAGTCACAAGGTGCCTGTGCAATAAGGCCTGCAATTTAAAAAGTGCCCAACAATTCAATGCATACATTACACAATTATAAAACACCTATATTAAAATTCTTTACAAATCTTCCAGACCACACCACAATACACAGCTACCATGTACAGTTCATAAAATGCATGCTCAAAACCTGTACTTATATAGTGACTAAATAAATGCATACATTTAAAACTATACTAAAAATACTAAAATACTACAATATTTTATTGTTAAACTAACAATTTTGTACACTGTATATCATATTAAAATACAAATCCAGTCAATGTTGGCAACTTTAGCGACACAATTACCAATCTTTTGTGAGAATTCTTTTTTTTGTAATTTGTTAGATTTTTCAGGTGTGTGGGAAGCTTTTTCCAGTCTTCCGTTGCCTTATTAGAGAAGGCAGATTGGGCAAAATCAGTTTTAATTGTTTGTTTTTTTTAATCCCGGATTCGCCTATTTTGCTGTCAATCAAAATTAGAGCCTTAGACAGATCATCAAATGCATGAATGCAGAACCGCAGTGTCCAGACAAGCCCACTGCACCATAGACCTCCAGAGAGCTTCCCTGGAAGTGGCTTTATTTTGCCCATTTAGTCCAATCAGGATCTTACTTTATCACTAGAGCTTTAATGAGGTTTTGCTAAACGTCAAGAGTCTCAAACTCGTTTTTTTTATTGAGGGCCAGACCACAGTTATGGCCGCCCTCAGAAACGATTGTAGCAGTGAATAATATATGAATATGAATGCATTGGATTGGCCTCATGGTATTATTACACAATTGTCTAGACATGTGATTATAATATTTTTATATACACGGTGTCTTTTGCGGCAAAAACTGGTACCTCAGTCGCCACAATTTTAATGTACAAGTTTTTTGTTTTTTTTACCGTAAAATCTACAAATGCTATGTAGTTTTGTAAATTAAAAAAAAAAACAGTATGATAGGGTTTTTTTTTAAGGCAAAATTCTAGCAATTATAAGCTGACAGTTTTTGACCATAAAATCTATCGTCTATTTACAGTTAACAATTTGATGGAAATTTAAGTATTTATTAATACTTTAACAACATATGTTTGGAATTAATGTTCATGTTTCTTTCATCATTAGATACATTAACATTTATAAAAAATATGCCACTGCATGCAGTACATGTATTTTATTCAGTCAAAATGGAAAAAATGAATATTTTTAGTTAGACAAAAATAAAGCACTTAATTAATTCCAGGCTTTCACAGGCTACATAAATGATGTGGCGGGCCAAATCTGGTCCCCGGGACTTGAGTTTGACACATGTGCTATTGCTAAACATACTCTTTGAATTAAGCACAATGTAGCACAGTAATGCAGTTTTAAGTCTACACATTAGAGTTTAACAATGGGTTTTTTGACCAATATTGTATTTGTTATGTACAGGAGGAGAAGACGGCACAGAAAACAAGGGCGTGGGATTTAGCGCTATGTTGTATTATATATATATGAATTAATGTATTAATTATATACACTACCGTTCAAAAGTTTGGGGTCACATTGAAATGTCCTTATTTTTTAAGGAAAAGCACTGTACTTTTCAATGAAGATAACTTTAAACTAGTCTTAACTTTAAAGAAATACACTCTATACATTGCTAATGTGGTAAATGACTATTCTAGCTGCAAATGTCTGGTTTTTGGTGCAATATCTACATAGGTGTATAGAGGCCCATTTCCAGCAAACTATCACTCCAGTGTTCTAATGGTACAATGTGTTTGCTCATTGGCTCAGAAGGCTAATTGATGATTAGAAAACCCTTGTGCAATCATGTTCACACATCTGAAAACAGTTTAGCTCGTTACAGAAGCTACAAAACTGACCTTCCTTTGAGCAGATTGAGTTTCTGGAGCATCACATTTGTGGGGTCAATTAAACGCTCAAAATGGCCAGAAAAAGAGAACTTTCATCTGAAACTCGACAGTCTATTCTTGTTCTTAGAAATGAAGACTATTCCACAAAATTGTTTGGGTGACCCCAAACTTTTGAAGAGTAGTGTATATATATATATATATATATATATATATATATATATATATATATATATATATATATATATATATATATATATATATATATATATAAATATATATATATATATATATATATATATATATATATATATATATATATATATATATATATATATATATATATATATATATATATATATATATATATTTATATATAAACAACCAATAATATAGTAAACTAGGGTATGGAGTGTGACAGAGCCAAAAGGGTGTATATGTGTGTGACTATGTGTAGGAATTAACTGTTGAGTATTACCAGAGTGTTGCGCGAGAGGCAAGTCCAAAAGGGGTGGGGCAGCCTCATAGATCTGTAAGACAAACAGGAAGTAGTCGGGGGTATAGCGAGGCGTCGAAGGTCCGTGTCCTAGCGGGAGGTCGAGAGAAGGGGAGAAACACAAGACCAATCCTACGACGGGGAAAGAAACACGGAGAGAGAAAGGCATAGAGCTTAGTTAGTTGGCTTACTGTACTCGAACAGAAGATTACGTTCTGGCCCGGAACGCAGGTCTGCACTGGCTTAAGAAGCCCAGGAAGATCATCAACGACAGGTGCGCTGAGTGCTGATTAATTGCAGCTGCTTGCTGCCGCCGGAGTGACGCGTGCAGGAGATGAGCGGCCGTGGGCGTGTCCCGAGGTGCGCTCCGCGGGGCTCATTGATGAATGCGCATTGTCATGCGCCCGGGCCATGACAGTATTGCTTTTATAGGGGAGTACAGTTTAATCGTCAGTGAGAAGTCACCACTGGTGTGTACCTAATGTTACAAGGTGTTGCGCTTGGTTTGGGGGTTCGATGAGACAGAGCAGCAGATGGGTAAAAAAAAGAACAGAATATACACAAAACCGATGAGTTTTAAAATTCTATCGAAATATATCATGTTATTACTCAAGTGTCCTATTAACTGACAGTGGTGTGCGCCCACCTGTTCTTTGTTCAAATGCTTTTTCTAGTAACTTGGTCCAGCAGAAGATGAGATATGAGATGGTAGTCCCCTGCAAAAATGCTTTGACTTGCACACTTCACACCTTGGCCCTCCATCCAGACCTTTGGGGATTCATAATTAATAACATTTTGATGAATAATACATTTTCATCTCACCCGCTGCTGTAAAACAAAACTTTGTGGCGCATGACCGTGGCCGCTCAGCTTGACACAACTGTTTGCCTCCTATCAGTGAAGCCTCGCTTCTCCTGCTGTCCTTGCCATACCTCCTGGATGGATTTTTTGATCCAACAAAAATTGTCTCCCCATCCACCTGCGTACCTCCATTTAATAGAAGCACTTTTTGTTTTCTCCTCATACTTACTCGTCGCACCGCCTGCATTTAAGAGACGAGCCATTAATCAGCAAATAGTGCATTACCTTTGTAATTAACATTCAAGCGAGTTTCACCCAGTAATGTTTCATTAGTTTACAGTATATGCAAATAATTTTGAGCGATTGCCTCATTTGGTCTTTGAGTGCAATGATGTATTGGCCCACTGAAAAATATGCATGCACAATGCGCATGCATATTTGTGTGCTTATACCAATTTCATGAACTCTATCCCTCTGTCCTCCTAGCTCACGGGCACTTTTTATGTGCCACACACACATACACATGCAGGCACATACACGGATATGACAGATGACTTAGCCATATATTCACATGCTGGCTTTTAAATGGCATTAAACTGCTCACTCAAATCTAACTAAGGCCCCGTTTACACAGGGTAAATCACACCTAACCTTATCCGAGTCCACACACAACAATGCCACCGTTTAAGAACCCCGCCCGCCGACGTAACGCGACCTAGTACACATGCGCGGAAAATGCACACGTCATAGTCATCTCCAGTGTTGCTTTGTGTGCAAGTTCTTAAATTTAACTTATCTGAAAAATATCCAGTGTTGTGGTATTTCATTTAACTGGAATCCAGTGTGCTGTGGGGCCCTATTGTAGTGAATCACACCTGAGCCATCATAAATTAATCAAATCTGTATTAGACAGGTAAAAAAATTGATAAAGAACATTTTACATCAATCAAACTAGGGATCTAGATATCTGGTCAGGACACTCCTCACTCTTTTGCCTTCACCTTCATTGTCCATTCGTTTTTGGTGACTTTATATACTCTGGACCTAGACGTTGAGTCTGCGACATACATGGCGGACAATAACTGATACAGTCTGCTTTGCCAGTCCAAAAGAATTTGCCGTTTTCCTAGACGGCCAGGTAATACAAAGCACACGCTACCTTTTTTATCACGTCCACGCGAGCTTGCATTCTCGTTGTCTCTCCTTCGACAAATTGCTAAGTAGAATCACAGCTGACCCGGCCGGACATTCGAAAGTTCTCTTGCCTTCTGAGAAGTGTTGTATCCCAAATAGCTGCAATCGCTTTCTCTTAAGGTATTCATGTGTGATTTCCACAAGCGTCTGTACATGTAGAAGAAAGAGAAACACAGGCATGTCCCCTCCATATTTCCAGTGTTTACCTCCGAGTTACGAAACCGCTTTATTATTATTCTTTCTGATGTCACTTCCTGTGTGGGCGCGGTCTTTCTGGCGTCACTTCCTTTCCGCCCTCAGTTTGTAAACGATCAATGAGTCCATACAAAGCTAAGTGCCGGAGATTCAAGAATTACACGGCTGACTTACCTATTGTCAGGTTCAAACACTGATGACATCTATTAAACAAGACAAGAAGCAAGAAATTAAACAGAGACAGATTTAAATTTGGCTCAATGAGGAGAAACGTCTTTGTACAGTTCCACCACGCTCTGACGAAAGATTGTACGCCTCCTATTTTATTTGGACTTTCCCTGATTACATGGCAACAGCTGTTTCTAAGGGAGGGGGGTTGTAAACAACCATCACCTTTGATTACAAACAGTTCAAAGAAAAGGTCGTAAAACAATTAAAAGAAGAGGTCGCCTGGAGGGGAGTCTGGTCCTGCTTCCTCTCCGCTTTGTAGTTCTCGGGTCAAGACAAAATATTTCTGTGGATTACAATCCATCAAAGAAACAGAACACCTTCATGTTGCTTCCCATCCTACACAGTTGAATTTTACAAGCCTTCTTCTTGGTAGGATCAAAGACAGCTTTTGTCATCTCGCCGGGAACTCATGGCAACACAAAGTTTTGTGATAACTTAGATACAATTATTCTGACACCCGTGTAAAAATTTGTCCAAGGAGAGGAACCTTAAACGATGGTTTAGTGTGGCTGAAACGGGGCCTAGGCTAAATAATTATTCGTTTAAGGGGTTAAACGACTTAGTGTAGACATGGCCTAACTCTAAATTCCCTACAATTCATCACACCTGAGATGAGTGTCAAAAGAGCTTGGTTAAATTGTTCCATAGTTAACATTAAAATAAAGCAAGTAATTCTTGTGGGTTGCACCTCAAATTTAATTTCACCCACGTTATGTAATACTTAAAAAATAGTTTTAAACCTCAGTTCTTTGAAAAAACAAACTGTCAGCAAGCAGGGATCCGTTTGACCTTTTTTTTAAGCACTTCACTATGTATTCATGTTAAAAGCTCTATGAATGCTAAGTTCTTGGTGCTTTTTTTTGTTTTATGTATTTATTTATTCACAAATTAAAAATAAATATTTCATATGTCATTCCTGACATTGTTAATGGATTCAGCAAACAGCAGTGTTTACAGATGTAAGAAGACACAATCCCAAAAATGGTGAAGCACAAACTCAAAATAATATTTCAACTTTAAAGCTGTGGTAGACCTGCAGAGAATATGGCAGGCACATTTAGTACTTCTGAACAGAAAAGGTGCATGATGTGCTCCCACTGATGTAAAGCGAATGTTAGATCTGGAAGAGAATTATTTGTTGTGTTTGACAGCGTCTAACGAAATAAAACTCAAAATGTCAGTGCTTAAGTATGCATGCCAGTGCTTTTGGGATTTACAGACAAGAATAAAACATTGTTGGATGTCCAAAAAAAAAAAATCTTACTGAATTCTTACAGTCATGATGAACAAACACATCATTACTGGAATATGAACAATTGTATTGTGATGAGGGCTGTAAAAAAAAAAAAAAAAATTGTTAAAGGCGGTGAATTTTTTTTCCATCTTATCTAGTTGAAATATTTGCATGTCATTAATGTATGCACCTTGGGACAAGCCCCACTTCTTTTTTATGATGTGACAAAGGCATAGCAAATAGGCATGGCAGGGACGAGCCAGCGGGTCCATGCTACATGTAAATTAGGGTCAAAAGTTTAGTACTTAAAAAAAAAACATTCAAATACATCATATTAAAAAAAATGGTTTAGGTATAATTATTTTTTAATCAGGTAATTATTATAAAATCAATTATTAGTTTCATTTTTCACTTTTATATATTTTGATATGAGATCATTTTTTTTCCCGATTCAAATCTTATTTTAAATTTTTTTGGAGTTCCAACCTTTTTTTTTTGTAGTTATAAACATTTGCCCCGTATCTCGCTTCACAGGCCTTTCAGTAACTGAGCGCGGCTGCGAATGATGACAGACAGGCTAGGGGCCTCAAGACGTATGAACTAAAACAATTCTACACAAGATGTGCAAACTTGATAGCGCGAACAAAGCTGATTTACTTACTATTTACAAACGTTTTGACTCGGGGGCCACTTTAGGTTCAAATAATTTTGCCGGGCTATCTGTGTGTATTATATATATATATGTATATCAGGGGCGTCACTAGCTTTTAAGGACAGGGGGGGCTTAGCCCCCAGGAGATGCACAGGATGCAAACGAACGTAGCGCAAGAGCACAAAACTTCACAAACAGCTAATAAAGACTTAGAAATTAATCATTGTTATTATTATTATTTCAGTGGGTTTATTTTAAATGTGTGTTCAGTACAACAACAAACATGGGTTTGCACAGTGACATTTTGTTTACAGCATCAACAAGAAACAATTACTCGCATGATCCGTCAAGATACACTGAAACACAATGAAAGTCATGGCATTAGCCTCTGTGTTATTCATTCACAACATAGAGGCTAATGCCACCACTTTAGCTCACAATACAATAATTGTTTGTTCCCAAATATTCTGAAGTTGCACAGATTACATTTTGGGCACATATGTGATGGTTGTAAATTCAAGCCCTGGAAATATTACTTAATTACTTGAATTAAAGTAATATCTGGATCGGGATAATTTGGCTTGTTTATAATATATTTATATATATATACAGTATATTATGGCAAGCCGTTAAGGAAATTAAATTAAGTCTGAATAGAAATGAGAAACTTTTATATATACTGTAAATA